>NC_136877.1:17894001-18150739 GCF_949152265.1 Phoxinus phoxinus | reverse complement strand
GCAAATCACTCGTGCCAGACGCTCAAGAGTGAGTAAGTATTCATTTTAAAATAAAATTGAATCAAACCACGGATCCGTGATAAGTTTTGTTATCCGTCTGTTAGCACTATGATCACTTTGAGGGGAGGATAAATTTATCCCCACCGGGGATAAAAATAATTAAGCAGATACATTGACCAGAAAGGGGGAAATCCCACGCATTTTACGTTCTATTTTTGACTTTTTTGGCAACGATGTTTTCTTCTCCTGTGGCTTGGCATATGTATGGTCCATAATAATACAATCCAGACTTTTAAACTTGCCGGTGCAGTTTCAAGCGCCTCTCACTGCTCTGCACCTGCGTTTCTGCTGGTTTCGGCTGGCTCTGAACGAAAAAGCGTTGTGGAAACGCGTTGGCTTAGTACTTTTTGTCCCTCTCTGCTATTATAGTTTTGCAAGATGGCGAAACTACATGGAAGCCTCCGTGGACCTACCCGTCCCATGTATATAAAGATAATTAATTCTTCATTTATAAGGATAAGTCAGATAATTGGCCGATGTATTTGTACACCATTGAGGACATATTTATGAATAAAAATATTGATTTTAGATAATAAAATACCTAAAAAGATACTTAGTGTCCCTTTAACAATATTTAAAAGTATGAGTTAGACTAGTAGTTTTTGGTGTCATAACCCTATTTATTAAGGTTACATGGATCTAAAACAATAACTAAGCCTATTTTATTTATTTATTACTTTTTTTGTGTTGGGGCCAGTGAAAATTTTGGCAGGGCAAGTAAAAATTTCAACCACTGGCCTGACCGGGCCGTTGAGCCCTGAAGACATAACCGACTGTGAACGTGAATACTTGACATAATATTGTGTGCATGTGTCCATTCAAGTGCAAGAAGATGCGAAAGAGGAATCATTTTTTAACTTTGTGTTTGCACGCTTTCTGAAACGTGGCTCTGTGTGTGTGTGCGCTTCTGTATGTGTGGCTGTGCGCACAGATAACAGCGCATGAGTACCAAATTGAGTTCTCTCTTGCCTCCTCTTGCACTGGAATGGTTTAATTGCTTGAATATGTAAATTGACAAAACAAAACACTTGCAAATAATACAACTTTCAATCTGTGATAGTTAAACTTTGCAATTAATTACAAAAGGTAAATTGCAGCAAAAGAAGATCTTAAATGCACACCTCTTTTGTTTCTGCTGTCTATCAGGAATCTCAGCTTGTGGCTGGTGTTGCATTCAAGAAGACCTTCTCCTATGCTGGCTTTGAGATGCAGCCCAAGCGCTATGTGAACCCAAAGATCGCACTGCTTAACATTGAGCTGGAGTTGAAGGCAGAGAAGGACAATGCTGAGGTTCGCGTAAACTCTGTGGAGGTCAGTACTTCTCTTCACTGTCACAGGTTTTTGCATTTACTTGTCAAGTATATTCCTTGTAATTTTTGAATAAAAAAGGACTGGGCCATTGGCAGCTCAGGTTCAAGAAATATTGAAATAGTTACTGATGGTGTAGTTGTCATTTTAACGTCGAGCGAGTGGCAAAAGGCTCATTAGTAATATCATCAGTATAACTGTCATGGCCCATTTAAGCAAAGTTGAATTCCCTCATGTTTATGTGTCTGTTTGCAGGAATATCAGGCCATTGTTGATGCTGAATGGAACATTCTGTACGATAAGCTGGATAAGATCCACAAATCTGGTGCTAGAGTGGTGCTGTCCAAGCTGCCCATCGGAGATGTGGCCACACAATACTTTGCAGACAGAGATCTGTTCTGTGCAGGCCGTGTTGTGGAGGAAGATCTCAAGAGAACCATGATGGTATGATTGTTTATCAGAACTTCAATCATGATTTAACTCCAGTCTGTGTTTATATTGGGTAAACAGTAATTTCCAGGTTTCTTTTAGCATTACAGTAATACTGTATTTTTGTAGGCCAACCTGAAAGTTAGCATCGCCCTGTTTCTCTTGACAAAATCCAATAGGATTTTTCCATTAGCTTTTGGATTATTGCAGAAATTAGCTCATGACCAATACAAGTTTGATTCTTGCACGTTTTGGTCATCATGATAAAATTGACAAATTAACACAACTTGTATGAATTTTAAAGAATAAATAGAATCGCATATACAGCTAAACATTGGCTATAAATGAACTACCGGGTACTCCATGGTCACATGACCATCACCACTGTTAAGCTTTTAGTCTTAGACAGATCTTATTTCTGGTATTTTACTAAAAACCCATTGACTAAGGACGATGGAACTGGAAGTGCTTAACTTTTTTCTGGTTTTTGGCCTATAAAAATGTTATCCTTGCAGAACTCTGTTATTTGAACGTTATTGTGAGTAATTCAATGGCCGATATCTCTGTTCCCTTATGCACATGCAATGTTTTGGTCCAGATGTGTTGGTGACCATGTAGTTGTTAAAGCAGTTGTATTGTGTCCTTCAGGCCTGTGGCGGCTCGATTCAGACCAGTGTTGGTGCCCTGACTGATGATGTGCTTGGACTGTGTGAGCTCTTTGAAGAAGTGCAGGTTGGAGGAGAAAGGTATGTTGTTGTTTTTTTCTTCTTACGTTAATACAAGATGTAATTATGTCCGTAACACAAGAGATTTTAATTTGATAAATTGTTTTATATAAGCATTTTCCATACTAACGATATGCATTCCATTACAGATACAACGTCTTCAAAGGCTGCCCGAAAGCCAAGACCTGCACCTTCATCCTAAGGGGCGGCGCAGAGCAGTTCATGGAAGAGACGGAGCGCTCACTGCACGATGCTATCATGATTGTGCGCAGAGCGATCAAGGTGGGGAAAACTTTAGCATCTCTAGCTACAGATGATTACTGCTGCAGATTTGATCTTATCCTTGATTTCCTTTGGGAAGTAGTTCTTGTGGGGAAAGAGTCCTGAAAACATTAAGATAACACTTCAAATTAGCATTCAAATTTGAAAAATTATGACACATTTGGTCTTATCAGCCAAATCAAAGCTATTTTTGCAATGCATGTTACAAGGTAAACAAATAGCTGTTCCCTCTTTCAAGAAGGCATTTGGCTCTTGACTGAAAGGCAGGACTTCCATTCCTACAACCACTGTATTGAGTTTCTCCCATTTATTTGTTTCCCCGAATTGTCCGTCTCTTTCACATTACATTCAGCTGATATGAGTTTATAGAAATTATCAAATGCTCAATTATGTACTACTAAACATGTAGTTAATTACAAAAACATGAATTCAGATGTATGCTAATTCCCAATGTTAGAATGTATATTGAGCTAAATGCAAGAGCACTAATGTCCTCATTAACTCTTATCTGCCACTGATGGAATTTTCCATCACTAATAATTACACATTTCCCTGACAAAAAAAAAAAAAAGAATTCTCATGGTTTTGTATTTTTTTTCTAAATGTTTTATTTATTTATTTATTTTTATGGAAATTGCCCTCAAATGTTGTTACAAAAAAGCATGAAGCTAGAATACTCCACCCTCTTACAATATATTTTATGTTCAAATATTCATACAACAAAATGTTCTGGTGCCCATGAAATTGTGCAAAATGATCAGAAATGCTGGTAGGGAATCATGACATGCTGACATTTCAGAATGTTTTAGGAACTGCCAGCAGGGGGAGACAAATTCAAATATAACAGGCTCCTATTTCCCCATGACAGAATGACTCCATTGTTGCTGGAGGTGGCGCTATTGAGATGGAGCTTTCGAAGTATCTGAGGGATTATTCTAGAACAATTCCTGGGAAGCAGCAGCTGCTGATTGGAGCCTATGCCAAAGCCCTGGAGATTATTCCCAGACAGCTGTGTGACAATGCAGGCTTTGATGCTACCAATATCCTAAATAAACTGAGGGCCAAGCATGCACAGGTAGCTACACAAGTCATGTTTGATCATGTTTAATTTAATGTCATGTTTAAATGTAGTGTCAATGTTGTAATGTAAATTTGCATAATCTCCCTCTCCTCTAGGGTGGCATGTGGTATGGAGTGGACATAAATAATGAAGACATAGCAGATAACTTCCAAGCGTGTGTATGGGAGCCCTCTGTTGTGCGTATCAATGCCCTGACCGCTGCCTCTGAGGCCGCGTGCCTCATCCTCTCAGTAGATGAGACCATCAAGAACCCTCGCTCCTCTGCTGACGGCCCGGCAGCATCTGCTGGCAGAGGAAGAGGTCGTGGTAGACCCCAACATGCCCACTAATCCACACACATCCAGCAGTGTCTTGGGCAGAGCCTCTGGACTTTCAGAAGGTCAAAACAAATGCTGTCCACTTATAGGGCCTTGATTTGTTTCTTTGACCTGTTTTGTTACTCCCTGGTCCCACTAAATCCATGCATTTCTGTGTCTACAAAGGCTAAAACAGAATAAAATGTCATTTTTGGTAATTGTTCCAGATCGAAGGGGATTGAATCATCTGTTGGAGATTTGAATGTTGTTTTGCCATAGTCTGAGAACACACGCAAACCATACACGCACTCAAAAAAAGTGGTCCGTTTGTAGATCTGTATAAGCACTGATATAATGCAGGCACTCTGCTGTGATACGTTCCTGTGTTGGTCATTCGGCGGAACTATTTATTGGTCCAATTAAAATCAGTACTTTTGCTTCTCAACATTTGTGTGAGGTTTTCTTCTTTCAGTCATGAGTGAGAAGTGACTACATCAGATAAGGGAAACATTTAAAGAAAAATAACTTTATTTTTAGTCATTGTGATTAGTATACCAACAGTTTCATAGTAAGTATCAAACTAAAGTCAAAGTTTTAGGACTTTATTCTGACATTGTGTTGTGATTTAACCCCTAGCTTGATCCCCTTAAGTCAAACTGATGTTCAGCATATTTGAAAGGAAATTTAACATCTTTGAAGTTTGTGGGGAAAAAAGTACAATTCCTTTGGTTTTCTTACCTCCTGATAGATGAAAAGCCAACAACATTGCTTTTACATAAAAGATTAAAGAATAATATTTCAAATGGCATTGAATAAATGTTATAATTTAAAGTTAATACCAGGCACGTATAAAAGAAAAAAAGAAACTTATAGACAGGCTTAAATGTTTAGACCTGGATTAATTTAAAGTCTTAAGAGGTAGTGTTTCATTGACTTTAGCCATTTTAATTGTTCTGGAAGAACAACCTAAATGTCTCTTAAAAGATTTTTCATGGAGCAAATAAGTAGAAGTACAATTACAAGCAGGCAGGAAATAAAATGTCTACAAATCGCATTTGAAAATGTAACTACCTGTTTTGTACCTAGGAAATCAGAAAACTAAACTATTTCTCTGCTAAAAAAAACTCCTTAACATCATTCCAAATGATTACTTCCTCTTCTTACCTCCAGGTGGCGCAACCACAATTTATAAACACGAGATCTGTCTTAATACATAGTTTAAAATGAATAATTTTTAGGTATAGAGTATGTTTACAAAAATAAAAATTAAGTGGCTTTATTTGATAAATCAATTTAAATATGAAGTGTGCAAACTTAAAATAATATGTCTGTTCACTGTATGCGTGACATGCTGGTAAACACCACAAGCAATAACAAAATTGGAACTACTTCCTCTATTTGACCGGAAATGCATTTACAGAAATTATGCCAAAAATGGAAGCCTGTTTGATAACTGTAAATGCATTTCCCGTTATGTTTTACTCATTGAAGGTCTAATTAAAATAGTCTGTTGCTCTTGACATAATTAAGATTTTCATTACTCACAATTCTCCAAAGCTTACAGTACACATATAGAGACTACTCAGCTGGTGTTTTGCACGATAAAAATAACATTTCAGTTCATCATTCAGCCTTCAGTTTTTACATCAGCAGTCCTTAAGTATCCAGATGTTGAAACTCAAAGCTGTTATTTGAGATCTTTTTTTGATGAGATTAGTTGTCGTTAAATGTCCCTCTCATTCTACAAATTCCAGTTCTCTCCAGAAACAGCATAGTAAGATCAGTTGGACAGGAAGTCAATTGATGCCCGCACCAGTCGGCCGGTTGCCACATCAACAGCTGTGACTTTGATCTCAGTGTCTCCAAACTGCATGGTAGTGCGAATCTCCCTACGTGCGGATCCTTTATCGTTTTCACCAGCATTTGCTGCCGCTGCCCCCGACTCAAGCAGGTCTAGCGTGATGTCACCACACTTCCTCACCCCGAGGTCAGTAATGTAGGTTATTTCATCAGTGTCGCTGCAGTAGATGTTGATTATGATCTTCCTTTGTCCTATTCTTGCTGGAGTGTAGCTCCGCCTCACCACCTCACCCAAAGCCACCGATTGATCAACACTAACAAAGCGGTCCAGGATGTCAGTGCACCATTCTCGGCCATCTTTAATGAGTAGCTTGTCACGAGGGTGTCGACCTTCAACAAAGCGGTTCAAAACTCCAACACCGTAAGTTAACGGGCAACGGCGTACACGGACAACAGTGGGGTCTAGTCCAAACAGGACTGCACCCTTCAGGATGGTCAGACCTACGTCATGTGGAATTATGATACGGCAGTTCCGCCCAAGTGCGTTCTGGACTGCGCGTTGAAGCATGGGCGACTCTGCGAAACCTCCAACCAAGAAGAGAAAACGCACACCCTTTACTTCTTCCTTCTGCATCAGGTTCTCTGGTAGGATGAGAGAAATCGATAAGATATCAGAGAATTAAATACCGATCCCTGGCCTAGTGTTTGTTTGAGAGACGTCTTTTACCAATATGTTTTATGATGTTGTTGATGGTCGGCTGAAAAAGCTCATTCATGGCCTCTGCAGAGAATCTCAGCATCCCTTGAGATGACCACTTTATAAAATTCATACTGACAGAAACATAACACAAAGTTAAAACATAAACACTCACACTTTAAAAGACATAATTTAGCAAATAAAGTTCTCAGTGAGTCAGACTTACTTGCTCTTGCGCAGGGCAGTCTCCACACTCTGCCCCCGGTGTCGTTTGTAGAAGTCAATGAAAGAGAAGGGCAGTAAGATGTTTAATGAGTTGGTCCGGCCAGGGGTCGCTGTCCGCTTACGGGCTTCAAATGCAATGGTGAGGTCTACCCAAGCTGCTGGACGTTTTGCTTTAAAACTCTCAATGAAGTCAGCCCCAAAGATCTGGCACAACATAGCCTCAAAGGCAAGATCCACTCCAACTGCTCCATAAGGACCCCCTGAAAGAGAGACATGTACCATTTAGGTTTAGGTTACATGCCACTTGATTTGTATGTTGACCACATTTTTCTTCAGGTCCTAAACTATTGAAATAACCGTGATCAATCAAGACAACCTTCAGCATCTGATCTTTTTCAGGATTGGAGTGAAATGACAGAGCATGGCTGAAGTGAACAATCAAGTTTGACCAGCTTTGATTAAATTCCATCATTAGTGATAAATATTTTGGCTAGTAGGATGTGCTCCTGGATTTGTTGGTTTTGGAAAACATTCAAGTAATTTCCCTTGATCAGAATATAGTTTGAACCCCAACTCCAGAGCACTAAGCCTAACCCTTCTCGTTC
The DNA here is from genome assembly GCF_949152265.1 of Phoxinus phoxinus. NCBI lineage: Eukaryota > Metazoa > Chordata > Actinopteri > Cypriniformes > Leuciscidae > Phoxinus > Phoxinus phoxinus. The sequence continues at coordinate 18,143,231 of NC_136877.1, read as the reverse complement.
CCTTAAAGCAGGGGTGTCAAACCCTGATCTTGGAGGACCACTTTGAATGCAGCCAGGGTTTAGCTCCAACACACCAGCCTGGAAGTTTCTATAGATCCTGAAGACATTGATTATCTGGTTCCGGTGTGTTTAATTCGGGCTGGAGCTAAGCTCTGGGCGAATTCAAAAAACAGCTTTTTTGCACCTTTGAAGGGAACTTCGGGAAGGGGACTCCATTTGTAGGGGTGTTACAAACAAAAGTGAACAACTGAATCCCTTCATGATGGGCCCTTCCACACGTCTGTTAGTGAAGGGAACATGCGATGGTCACTTCAAGAAAGTAATTTAATCGTTTAACAGGGTTTACTAGTCCTCGCGATTCATTTTAAGATTCATTTTAAATCTAGATATGACGGGAGAGTTGGAGTTAACGTAAACAGAACAATTCAAGTTGATTTGTTGTGATGTATCACACACATTTCCGTCATGCATTTCATATTGTTTAAAAAAAGTTTCATAGGTAAGAAGTGTGTTTAATGCCTTATGTGTTTAATGCTTAAAGGGGATGTCCAATGCTATTTCATGCATTCTGACTTATTTACACTGTTACAGAGTTGGATTCTCATACTAAACATGGCCAAAGTTTAAAAAAATGAGTTGGCCGTATGACAGAGTTTTTCTGTGCCAAATTCACCCCTTCATGGTTACGCAAGCCATCGGCAGCGTATTTGTATTTTATAAATCTGTTAAAACTAAAGACTCTACTCAAGATTAACATGAGATTGGCAGAAACTGTGTGTGTCATGTCCCTTTTAACTTATAAAGTTAAGAGTAGATTGGGAACACACACATATAAAGCATATTAACAACTTCATTATAAATGTAGGCCTACATTTATTTGTATCAGTTTAACAGAAATAATAAGACATTCATGTTGTCATTGCCTAGCATTGTCGTGTCAACATTCCATGTGAAGCTAATGAGGAAATGACGTAGTCTTTCATTGCTCCCGTTGCCAAGTGCATTCCAAACGGCTTCATTACGACACACAAGTGCTCTGCTTCCTTCAAAGTCCCCACTACAAGGGCTTTCCCCTTAGGAGTGAGTTGGGCATATGGATGTTCACATCCGATTTGCCCTCTGCTGGAAGGTGGCCCACCATGCGCAGGATTGGACCCCTCCTCCCCACCCTACCCTGCTTACGAGCATCCTTGATGTGTCTCATAGACTCATAGAAAACACCACCATGCATTCAGCACTATATCCCCTAAGTGTGGACTCGGAAGACATTGGTTTAAGGTGCAATTTGAGACAGGGCCATTGATCCAAGAACATGTCCTAAAATCATGTACAACAGTTATTGAAATGGTCAATCATGACTGTTCACTTCAGCAAGGCCCTATCATTTCACTCTAGTATTGAAGATCTTTGAGCTGAAGATGAAGGAGTTGGTTTTGGTCCTCAACTAACCTGAGGCTTTGTAAAGCTCCTTTAGTGTGCCCTGTGGCTGCTCAATCTGATGCACCGTCAGATCCACCGTCCCACCGCCACAGTCTGCCACAATGTACCGATCACCTTCGAGAATACACATGGTTATGTAATCATGACCTTAGTCTGTCTCGTTACCTGCTTAATAATTGTTACAGGATTTTTGAAGCAACAATAACACCCTGTTCTAACAGTGTTGTAATAACTCAGTTTCATGGAAAATGGCCTCCTCTTTGTGAATCTATAAGCATGTGCGCACTATTAAGAACAGCACGAAATGAGAAAATGAAGGAGATCTGTATTTTTAGTAGTGTATGAGTTGGATGACAATAAACTCTCCTTCTCGATCCCCCCCCCCCCCCTCTCTCTCTATCTCTCTCTCTTCTCTCTCTCTCTCTCTCTCTCTCTCTCTCTCTCTCTCTCTCTCTCTCTTCTCTCTCTCTCTCTCTCTCTCTCTCTCTCTCTCTCTCTCTCTCTCTCTCTCTCTCTCTCCCTCCCTCCCTCCCTCCCTCCCTCCAGGAAACATCTGGAGCTAAAGATCTGATTATTTTGACCCTGCACCTTGTCATTGTGCCAGTCATGCAGAGAGAGCTGCATGCACACACACTGCAGCCATGCGCTCAGACTGTGCAGCCAGTAATAACATACCAATGATTGCTCCATAATGAGGGTCTCTCTTCCATATATGCAATATTATATGCACATAAGGAACAAGAAAGTGTGGCTAGGGGAACTTATGTTTTAAGAAGTTTCCTTCTTACATGAAAACGGAAAGAAAAAAAAGTAGTGCATTTATCTGGAAAGTATTGTTATGGTCTATTTGTGTTTACTGGTATTATGATCAAAGAATCACAAAAATATATATGTGACCTACGGAGATCAAATGACAAAGGTATTGACTCTAGGGTGCTCGACTACGCCACCTGGGGCCTTTCACGCCAAGATGTCTTTTAACTAGACCTCCAGCACCTTGATTTAGACAAGAGGGCTCTTACGCACAGATACTAAAGTAATGACAGAGACGTGGTATTTCAGTATAAAAGTATGAAAATATTTATTATTAAATAATCCAGTAAAAACAGTCTGGGGTTTATTTCTCAAAATGATGCGAGGCGATACAGCTTAGGCCCCATAGGCCAGCCAGAGGAGGGTAGTGGCTGCCACCAGGAATATCAAAGTACAGACAAATAATGGTTTAAAATGGAGCAGCTGTTCAGGAGAGGTTACCTGTCCTGGAAGAGAAGTGAAACCGACACACCACCCGTGCTGCTGATTCTGTTGCCTATTCACACAGACACGCACACACACTCATAGGCACAGGAACTACAAAGTGTGATCACTGCAAATAGTGAGGTGCACGTTACCACTACAAATACTGTGTGCGAGGAGAGGAGGACTCAAATCCAGCGACCTGCCCCACGAACAGCTCCAACACTGGTTCTCCGGAGAAGAGAAGGAAAGATTGGTGTTACTATCAGACTAACTGGCTAGATCCGGAATAAGCAAAGCTAAATGTTAGCCTTACCACCATACCACAGCAAGCTACTGGGGCAGCCAATACCACACCTATTACAGATACGCACAAAAACAAATAAAATAAAAAAGAACCAAAATAAAGCAAAAGCTACAATCACATTAAATTTACAGGAGGCAAAGCAGCAGTGACAATCTTTCTCTAAGAATACAACACTGAACACAAACGGAAATGGGGCTCCCTGGTTACTTCCCCCGTATGCGAACCTCCACACGTCTTCCAATAGACATGACAGACCACGCGCGCACAGCGTTTTCCACCCAAGACCTTCGGTAGACCAACAATATGCTACCCGGAAGCGTCTTTCATAGGCGACAGCACAGTGAACACAGTGTAAAGGTGTACGAGCCGAGGGAATCTTAGTTTTCCACCCGATGTGCTGGTTTTATACAAAATGCCATTGACGCTAATGCATGACTAGCCACTTACAAGCTAACTAGAGGGCGTGGCTGAGGGGAAGAGGGCTACGGTGGGAGAACAAGGACAAACTTAATACAGCAGTTACTCTGCCGGTTACATTCTACCCCCCCATTCTTTATCGGCGTCCCGCAGATAAATAAAAAGAAAGCACACAAAGTGTATAACCATAAATAAAACAAATAACTTTCTACTAACACCAGGGTCTGAAAGCTGCCGTCACCCTACTGCTAGAGCCAGGTACCTGGGAGTTCGTAGCCCCGTCTGCCCTACTCACCACTGACACTGGGAGGTTATGGAGATTTCCATGTCTTCCGGCGGTGGTCCGGGAGGTTCTACGGGGAGCTAGGACACCGTGATCGGGGCTAGCTACTATAGGAGTCACTGGAACCAGGGCAGGCAGTTCGACTTGCACCAAGGGACTGGCTGGACCAGACAATTCAGGGGGAGAGGCAACAAGGTCGAGATGGACAGGCTGTGTCTGGATTCCGGGTGCTCTCACCACGACCCACTGACCAGCGTGATCATCTTCGGTCTCATGATCAGCTGATGTCGTAGGCTCCAAGGGTACGCCGGAAGGCTCCGGACAGTGATTTTGACGGGCAAGCTTCAGCATCATTCGATGTACTTGCCGACTCACGTTGCGGTCATGTATGGGGGCTACGGAGTATACCACACCACCAGGGGGTGGGGCTCGGACCACTTGATGTAGGGTTGGGCTCCAGGCATCCTGGATCTTGGTGCGCCCTCTCACTCCATGGTCCCGGAGATAAACGAACTGCCCCACCTCCAATGGCACATTATGGGCTCCTCGGTCATGCCGTTCCTTCCTCCGTGCGGCAGCCGCCTGCAACCGTTCCCTGGCACCATGAAAGGCCACAGTTAGACGTCTCTGATGTTCCTGCACCCACTCACTCACTCTGCCACCTTCCGGTTCTGGTACTCTGCCCAAAAGGAAATCAACAGGTAGTTGAGGCTCCTGACCAAACATTATAAAATGTGGGGACTCACCCGTTGACTGGTGGATGGTGGTGTTATAGCTGAACACCAACTGAGGTAGATACTCAGGCCAGCGGCTCTTCTGCTCAGCCGAGAGCGTTCGCAACAGATCGTGCATTGTGCGATTAAACCGCTCACACTGGCCATTTCCCTGCGGATGGTAGGGTGTTGTCCGGGTCTTTTGGACCCCGTATAGGCTGCACAGCTGATAAATAACAGCACTCTCAAAACTGCGGCCTTGGTCAGAGTGGAGACGAGCAGGGACCCCGTACCGGAAGAACCACTCCCGGACCAGCACGTTGGCCACAGTCGCCGCCTTCTGATCCCGGGTAGGCACCGCCTGTGTGAATTTAGAAAACACATCAGTTATAATTAAAACCTGTTCTTTATTATCTCTGGAAGGTTCCAGAAAGGTGAAGTCCACTGCTAGGATCTGGTTGGGACGAGACGCCAGCAGGTGTCCCATGGGCGCATAGGGCTTGGGGTGAGCGGACTTTGCGAGGGTACATCTCACACAGTCTAGGCACCACTGTTTAATGTCGTCCCTCATCCCTGGCCAATAGCACCTCTGCCGCACTAACTCAGAGGTACGCTCAATGCCCTGATGACCGTGTTCATCGTGGAGCTGCTTCAGCACTTCGCCCTTTAGGCATCCTGGTAGCAGGAGTTGATAAACTTCCTCACCCCCGTCAGGCCGGTGAATTCGGCGGTACAGCAAACCAGCGGTTTCCACCATGCGATCCCAGTGGCGAAATAGTACCTTAGTTGGTCCAGGCAGACGTTCCCGGGCTGTAGAGTTAGGTGGTCGCTGTACCCGCCAGAATGGGAGGAAAGCACTGATAGTGGGATCCGCCTCTTGCAGAGCCTTCAGGTCCTCAGCATTATGAGAAGGAAAGACAGACATGGTCTCTTGGGTCACCTGAAGACACCCCTCTCGTCGGGCAGCTTGTTGCACGAGCACCGGTAGAGCAGTTCCTGTAGCCGATGGCCCTGAAACAGGGTTGGGGCATTCTGCAGGGGGCTGTCTGGACAGAGAGTCTGCATTCTTATTTGAGCGACCAGAACGGTAGCGAATGGTGTAATTGTACGCACACAACTCAGCTACCCATCGCTGTTCGGTCGCGCCCAACTTAGCTGTATCCAGATGGCTCAAAGGGTTGTTATCTGTCCAGACTGTACACTGTTGGCCCCACAAGTACTCCCGGAACTTCTCTGTCATGGCCCATTTCATGCCCAGGAATTCCAGCTTCATGGAACTATAGTTCTTCTCGGCAGGGCTAAGACTCCGGCTGGCATAGGCAATTGGGCGAACTTTCCCATCCTGTTCTTGCGAAAGCACTGCTCCAAGACCAATATGGCTGGCGTCCACCTCAAGGATGAAGGGGAGAGTGAAATTAGCAAAAGCCAAAGTAGGTGAATTCACTAACCTCCTCTTCAACTCCTGGAAACTCTGCTCGGAAGAGTCTGTCCAGGCTCCATCCAGCTGTGGTCCATGGCCCTTTCTCATCTTAGTCCCTGCCAGTTCAGCTACCAGACGATGTAATGGAGCTGCTAGTTTTGAAAATCCCTCAACAAACCGCCTATAGTAACTTGCAAATCCGAGAAAGGACCTCAACTCTGAGACATTGGTAGGATGGGGCCAGTTCGCAACGGCAGACACCTTGGCTGGATCCGTAGACACACCTTCCTGAGAGATTAAATGGCCCAGATACTGGACCTCCTTCCTAAAGAAACAACATTTCTCCAGTTTCGCCTTCAATCCTTCTTTCTGGAGTCGACTCAACACCAGGTCTAGACGGGTCATGTGGTCATCCACGCTAGACGAGAACACAATGATGTCATCCAGGTACAACAAGAGGGACTGACAGTTTTGGGCTCCAAACATCCTCTCCATTAACCGCTGGAAAGTGCCTGGAGCATTGCACAGCCCAAAAGGCATTCGGTTGAACTCAAATAGCCCAAAGGGCGTGCAAAAAGCGGTCTTTGGGCGGTCTTTCTCAGTCACTGGTACCTGGTTATAACCACTAGTTAAATCCAGCGTGGAAAACCACTGTGCCCCAGACAATGCATCTAAGGACTCCTCTATGCGGGGAAGTGGAAAGGCATCCCTCCGTGTCTTGCGATTGAGTTGTCGGTAATCCACACACATACGAAGGCTGCCGTCCCTCTTCCTTACCAGGACAATGGGAGAGGCATAGGGGCTACTACTTTCCCGGATGACCTGACTGTCTAAAAGCTGCTGTAAGTGGGCCTTCACAGCATCATAGTCCGAAGGGGGGAGACGTCTATACCTCTGCCTAACAGGCTGCTCATCTAACAAGGGAATGTCATGTGACAGCAAGTCGGTACAGCCAAGATCACCCTCAAAAGCTGAAAAAACTGACTCATGCTTCAACAGGAAGGCCCTCACGTGTTCTTGTTCAGACTCTGAGAGCACGGATAGATCCATAGCCTGAATCTGCTCCTTCACACTATCAACCTGCCCAGTGTGAGCGTTAAGGGTGGCCGTAACAGTATTAGTTCCCTGAACAACCTCAGTAATGCCTGTAGGGAGGCTTTCGACTGTGACATGGGCCACCACTCCTATTAAACTACGGGGGTAAAGGGTAGCACGGGTAAATCCAACATTAATAATGGGAATAAAAGCTGTACCTCGCTCTACATGAACTAGGGCAGGTGAAACAAGAAGACCCTCTGGTAACGAATTGGTAGATGGTTCAAGAAGAACCGCAGGGGCGTTACAAAACTGGGGAGAGCAGGTGGCAGGCACCAACTTAACAGTACCCCCAGGTATATGGATGGGCCTCCGACCCCGAACTTTAACAACCCCTGTCTTAGTTCCAGGGAAATTGAACTGGGCTAAGTGGCAATGCTGCAGGGCTCTCTGCCATGGAGGTGAAGCGTGAACCACCGGTGGGAGATCAAACAGAGCAGGTCCATGCTGACCAAATAGCTCATCATAGCATTCTCGAATTATATTCATTCCCAACACACCGGGCACTGCAGATGGAAGAGACTGACCTGGGGGATCCTTGACTACCAACCAGCCACGATAGGGAATTACCCTTCCCAGCAACTCGACGGTTAACTCTGCATAACCTGTGTAGGGTATTTCTAAACCATTTGCAGCGCGAAGCTGCAACCAATGACAATGCTGGAGCTGGTCTTGAAAATTATCTAAAAAGAAACTTTCTACCATAGTGGACACCATGGACCCTGTATCCAATAAACAGTTAACATTTACTCCCCCTACCCTAACAGCTACCTTGGGACACTGTCCAACAAGAGATGACACAATATGGCGTGCCGGGGTTTGACGCTGGGAGCCCATACTGCCCCCACCCAACGTGTGGCTCTGCACATTGGAGGGAGCTAGTTTTCCGACATCTGAGAAGGGGGAATGGAGTCAGCCTGACGATGACGAGGAGCTAAGGGCTGGGCTGAAGTTACTCGCTCATTGTCACACTCTCTTGCATAGTGACCGGGTTTTTGACATCGCCTACAGATGACAGGGGAAGGGCGGCTGGACCTAACCTGGCCTACAGGCCCCTGCAAAACAGTCAAACTTCTAGTTAATAGATTAATCTGTTCCTGTTGTTTCAATAACATCGCTCTCAATTCTGCCAATTCGGAACTAGCTGGGTTCACAGGGGAAGAGGGAATATACTGGCCCCTAGAGGTCTGCATAGCACAGAGAGAAGGGACTGAATAACTTCTACCTCGGGTGACATCACTGGGCCTACCTTCCCGCTCCCACCGAATGGCTGCAGCCCGCACCTCCAACATAGACAGCCCTGGGGTCTGACGTACCAACCGCTTCAATTCTCTACGGAGATCAGAGTCAATGACATGCTCTACAAACTGATCACGCAGCAGCAAATCAGATTGGGGCACTGATTCAGGGGAAGTTTGTTTAACCTTATCCATTAAAGAGAGAAGAGCGTGAGAATACTCCTGTAGGGACTCCCCATCTAGTTGTTTCCGGGAGAAAAACTGCTCTTGTAAGGCAACATAAGATGTTGAACATCCATAAAGGTCTTTAAGGGCGGATATAATTCGCTCAGGGTTTTCCCTCTCTTCCCTAGGCCTATAGCGTATCTCATCCTTTGCTTCACCATCCAAATGATCAAACATAAAATAGGCCTGGTCACGTGAACTCAAATGTCTAGCACGCACACAAGCATTCACTTCTTCCACCCATTCGTCAATAGCAACACCTGATCTGCCCCTGAACACAGGACATTTCCTTTCTCTAGGGAGATACAACAATCGCTCCTTGTCCACTTGAAGCTGCCGCACCTGCTCCCTCAGTTCCTGTAACTCTTCAGCCATAGCTGAAACAGGAGGGCTAGGTTACTCCGGGGGTGGACACAAGAGGATGCGGTGCCTCCAGGTAGAGTTGTCAAATCCCCCGATGTGCCAGCTGCTGCTTTGCCTCTATCACAACAACAAATAAAAATATGGAAAAACAAAACGACCAAGTGAAACCCACGTCTCTGTAAACTAACCCTGCCGACTGCGCCAGATTGTGACCTACGGAGATCAAATGACAAAGGTATTGACTCTAGGGTGCTCGACTACGCCACCTGGGGCCTTTCACGCCAAGATGTCTTTTAACTAGACCTCCAGCACCTTGATTTAGACAAGAGGGCTCTTACGCACAGATACTAAAGTAATGACAGAGACGTGGTATTTCAGTATAAAAGTATGAAAATATTTATTATTAAATAATCCAGTAAAAACAGTCTGGGGTTTATTTCTCAAAATGATGCGAGGCGATACAGCTTAGGCCCCATAGGCCAGCCAGAGGAGGGTAGTGGCTGCCACCAGGAATATCAAAGTACAGACAAATAATGGTTTAAAATGGAGCAGCTGTTCAGGAGAGGTTACCTGTCCTGGAAGAGAAGTGAAACCGACACACCACCCGTGCTGCTGATTCTGTTGCCTATTCACACAGACACGCACACACACTCATAGGCACAGGAACTACAAAGTGTGATCACTGCAAATAGTGAGGTGCACGTTACCACTACAAATACTGTGTGCGAGGAGAGGAGGACTCAAATCCAGCGACCTGCCCCACGAACAGCTCCAACACTGGTTCTCCGGAGAAGAGAAGGAAAGATTGGTGTTACTATCAGACTAACTGGCTAGATCCGGAATAAGCAAAGCTAAATGTTAGCCTTACCACCATACCACAGCAAGCTACTGGGGCAGCCAATACCACACCTATTACAGATACGCACAAAAACAAATAAAATAAAAAAGAACCAAAATAAAGCAAAAGCTACAATCACATTAAATTTACAGGAGGCAAAGCAGCAGTGACAATCTTTCTCTAAGAATACAACACTGAACACAAACGGAAATGGGGCTCCCTGGTTACTTCCCCCGTATGCGAACCTCCACACGTCTTCCAATAGACATGACAGACCACGCGCGCACAGCGTTTTCCACCCAAGACCTTCGGTAGACCAACAATATGCTACCCGGAAGCGTCTTTCATAGGCGACAGCACAGTGAACACAGTGTAAAGGTGTACGAGCCGAGGGAATCTTAGTTTTCCACCCGATGTGCTGGTTTTATACAAAATGCCATTGACGCTAATGCATGACTAGCCACTTACAAGCTAACTAGAGGGCGTGGCTGAGGGGAAGAGGGCTACGGTGGGAGAACAAGGACAAACTTAATACAGCAGTTACTCTGCCGGTTACATATATTTATCTCTTTATTAAAGCATCTTCATGTTTAATTTGTTACGGTGTCAGCACTCTATGGACAACAGGCAACAGGGTGTCAGTTTCCAATATAATTTGTGTGTCTGAGGACAGAATTACTGTGTCATTTATTTATTTATTGCCGCCATTTCCATTTCCATAACTTTAAAGAATAGAAGTATATTGTATGTCCTCAGTTTTATAGCTAAATGTGCGTGTGTGTGTGTGTGTGTGTGTGTGCGTGTGTGCGTGTGTGTCTTCATCTCTTACCTGTCTGCATCTCAGACCACAATTCTCCAGTACCACTCTCCACCAGAAAAGTTCGGCTATGTCTGGCTCTGCGGAGCTGCTCACGGGCTGAAACAAACATTGACTTCCTTTAGTCTATGAATCCCTCACACATGGGCATCATTAATCAAAGCCTTATCACATTAGAATCAATACAACTCACGGAGAGAACAAAACAGAGAGGGAGAGATTGCAGAGACCTTGATCAATAATATGGCAGCCTGCTAAACAGACCTTGGTTTAATGAACCTAAAGCATTCGTTTTTAAAACATGCCGTCGAGATGTGAGCACAATTTACTTCAAATCTTGCTCATACCTAATTAAACAAGCTTGTTTCATGGCTGCAGTTTTATAGTGGGTGCTTTTAGTGAATGAATGATCTGCTTCACTTTCGGGGTAACCCGGCTATTCTGATTGCCATATTTCCTGAAGAACTCTTTTTATTGAATGCATTACTTCAAACTTTTTCTTTTCAGGTAAAGTCTGTGAACACTAGAGAATACAGACATGCTGCTGAACATTCCCACAGCTTACAGCAAACACACCGAGAAGAGAAACTTAACTACACTTTGGAGACAATCTGGAAACCATTACAATATGAAACAGCATTTGAAACACAGAGGGAAAAGTACAAATATACTGATTTGAACTTTAATTACTCTAAAACCCATGTGGTTTCTAAAGAACAGAGACAGTGAATAATAATGTGTATATTGTCTTAAGAAGATGAGAGGACAGACAATGATGGACTTAATTTATTTTGACTAGTTTCTACCCCACACTTTAAAACCGACTTCTCACACCCGCTAGTTTCACTATTTAATGTCTCAGTTAACAATGTTCAGGCTTGTTAGTGTAAATAAATACAAAATCCCTTGGAACATAAAAGTGGCAAAGCTTTGTGTTCATTGATTTCTGTGTGTACATGAACATTGTCCAATTGTAAAACATGCTTTGGAAGATTACATTTACATACGTACGCTCACATCCCTTTGAATAAGCAAGCAAGCAAAAATGCAAGAAAGAATGAAAGGAAAAAATGAATTATCCAGGGAAACTAGTGTAAGCAGTCTAGAAGAGGGTGAGCTCATGGTTCGCAGCACCTTGTTTCAATTATAATGTGAAATGTGTGTGTATAAGTGTAAGTATATTTTGTTTGAGTGTAAAAGCAGGAATGAATGATAGTGTCTACGGTGCTGTCTTTTTTGTTGTATATAAATGTGAAAAGAGTGTTTGTAAAAGAACCCCACTTTTTCTTTTTTTAAGCAGTGATAACAAAAACATTGTCAAACTTTCAAAGAGTTTTTTTCAGCTCTGTGACCTCAGGGGACACTCTAACCTACGGGAAAATGTCATCTCGTTCTTGCTGTCTTAATCCAAACCATATGCTCTCATAGTCACTAAGACCCACTTGGTTCTGGATCAATCTGACCCCGATCTAACTGTCCTCAATGGATACACCCGCAAATAACCACACAAAACAAAAACAGCACTCTATTTTCAAGGGATGAAAGACAGCCCTGTATCCCCATGCTTTAAGCATGGTTCCCATTTAATGTTTATAGAGAAATGTGATACACTCTAAAGCAAAAGGTTTGGACTCCTTCCCAGTATCAATCTGAGAGCGAGTGATATTGTATAATGCTAATTGGTTTAGAAGAAGAAGAAAAAAAACGTTGTTACCCTGCCTAAAACTGGAATCGAAAGGGCGGGAGCCATCCAAATCTAAACCATTGGTTACTGGCCGTTGGCTGAGGTCAATGACCTGGTGTAGACGGAGCTTCCTGCAGTAGATGGATGCAGCCTCTGGTTCAAGAGCTATGAGGAGCTGTTCAGGAGAATCTGCAGTCACCAAACCTGCCTAAAATAAGATAAACAACATGAGCCTTAATTAGTCGATTGAGTTCGTATTGAGTAATATACACTTATCAGCAGTTTATAGGCAACACACAGAGTGGTGTTTAGTTCCTGAGTGAATCAGCATTTTTTTTTAATCAGTTAAGTTAATATTTCATTGACTCACTTGTATAGGACAGCCACATGTTTTATTCCTGAATGAATCAGTGTTTTAAATGAACTGGTTGAGTGAACAATTCAGTGACTCACTCATACAGACAGTAATTTGTTTAGTTCCTGAATGAATCAGTTTTTTAGCAAATCAGTTGAGTGAATGATCTAATGACTCTCGAATAGACAGTCATTTGTTTTGTTCCTGAATTCATTAATATTTTGAATTAATGAATAATTGAAAAATTCACTCCTGTTTCCACCTACTACTGGCATAAGTAATATAGCCTGGTAATACCACTTTGCTTCGTAGACAGAGTCTGGAATGGCATAATAGAGAAGTGTTTTCTCTCTCGCTAGGGGGCGATTGTCTGAAGTTTAAAATCATTGGTTACCCGTAAGCCAATCAGATAGTTAGGACGTATGTTATGTACCTGTACAGCTGCATCGAACCACAGACATCATGCATCGAACTCAAATCTATGATCGAACTTACACTGTAAACACATGATGATGCGAGCGAAATACCGGAGTGAACATGGCTGTAAACGACTTTTGCAGATTATGCGTCGTTAATCTACGCATCCACGTTACAATCACGGCCTCTAAACTTATTTTTGACAGAGTGAAACAAGAAAATATTTGTAGCCAACTCTCAAATTTAGGATTAGATCTTTTAAACACAGCCAGTGCCGCTGCTAGCCATTTCGGTGCCCTAAGCATAATTCCTTTATGATGCCCTCTACCCCGAGAAGCTTCATAAGGGTACACGCCTCTATTGCTTTCTCTCTCTCTCTGCCGTGCACGCGCTACGCAGTTTGGAGCACAGTCTCTGTCTCGTGGGCGCGATCGCTCTAGATTCAGGAGATTTTAACTAATTCGCGGGCATCAGAGAGCCGCTATCAATATGCGGGAGACTCCCGGAACGCTATTTTTTGGGTGCCTCCTCAGCTCTTGGTTCCCTACGCACAGCGCGTGGTGGGAGCGGCGGCACTGGTTCTCCATAACAGAGCTCCCGTGTCTCGTTTCGGTTTTTGATTTCTCTAACATACAATGTAAAACTCGGCGCTTAGCGCCTACTTCACGGCTCTCAGCCCGCCCTCTGTTCGTTGATTGGCCCGGCCGTCCGAAGGCCGGTGGAAAACTGAAAGATAGGCCGCTATCTCAGACTGAATACAGGAGCGAAATGAAATTAGCGGAAGTAGGAAGTCTGACGTAGTCAGGCTATAAGTAACAATGTAACATGCAGAAAAAGTGACTGGAAAATCCCTTGTATGGAGCAGGGCCGGCCCGTGGCATAGGCGACATAGGCAGGTGCCTGCCGCAAAATGACAGGGGGCGAAGGAACCTCAAACAAAAGCAAGAGCATCCTCATTTGATACTGAAATAATATCCTATTGGCGAAACTGATTTGACAAAGGCTCCAGTGCGAATTTGTGTTTGCACTTTGGAGAGCGCCAAAGGGTTTTTATTTATGTGTTTTTGCAGTGTTGAGCAATGAAGATCTCTTAAATGCAATGACCAATCAGAGGTGTTTAAGTTACTCAGAATCCAGTGCTGAACTGTTCAGTGCTGACTCCGAGTCACGCTCGCAAATCCTCTCGTTATAACAAACGAAGTGTAGACACAATGTAAATAACAGATTAATTGTGCAGTGTAGACAGCTTCATTGATTATAATGGAACTTTGTGACATCGCATTAAACTGAGATGAGTGGTAGTTTTTTAGTGATTTTAAATGGAGCTTCTGCCAATTAATATCCGAGTAATTTAGATTACATTATGTTTACGATAACAATGTTGTCATCGATGAAAAAATCAAACATAATAGTTGACAACGATATGTTGGACTAATTTAAACACTGCCTGCGTCATGACGTAATTATAATACATCAGCATAATCTGTTAATTATGCATGACAGCGTAATTACCATAGATATTAGTTTTGACATTAGCAAAACTGGGGAGAGTTGCCTTGCGGGGGCACTATGTAAAATCTTGCCTAGGGTACCAACAGAGTCTGGGACGGCCTTGGGATGAAGACATTTAAACTGATACAAACTGAAAAGTACCAGTGCTGTTGAACTGTATGGTGCATTGAGTTATTTTGACTTGGGACAGTCAAACACCATAGCAATGCCCTAGCAACCACCCAGAACACTCTAGCCAACGGTAATTTAGTACGCAATTCAGTAAGAAATCTCAGTTCAACACCTTAACAACTCCATAGCAACACCCATCCACTACACCCCATGTTACCAATGTAAACATAATGTTTATACAAAATATAAACACTATGTTTAATCTACAATGAGCACTGGTATCATGGTAACCAAAATACATGGAAATTATATTTCAGTATATTGAGAAAGTGTCAGTACACTGCCCCAGTTGGTCATGGAGTTATGATAGGAGGTGGTGGGCTGCCTCGTTCCCCCTCTCTTGCTTGGCTGGGACAGGCGTGGTTTCCTGTGTTTGTGTGCTAGTCACTTGCATTGTTTAACCTCTGTGACATTGCAAAGAGGAAATTAACCTCAACCTGCCTTACCTCTAGTAAGGTAGTGAGAGAGAAAGATCCAGGGCTACTAGAAAAAGAACAGGTCTGACATGGGCCTGTTTAATATGTAGAGTTGTTGGCTGGTTTAGGTTTTCTGTAACTGCGGGGGGATTTCAGTGTTCTTCGAGTCTGAGCAGCTGGTAGTGATCAAATCGACAGTCTTTGTTCTTTAACGGCGATCTCCGCACTGTTGATTGTTGTATATGTAAAAATCATCTCTGTGATTGATTTCTTAGTGTTTTGCTCATAGGGAAATGTACAAGTCTGCAATACTCTACATTTCACACAGGCAAACACACACACATATGTAATGGATATCAGGTTATAGTCCCCTCTTGGCACACTATTTCTCTCCACTCATACAGTCTTTCATAAAGTCGTTCAACATTCCCATTTACTGTATGTGTGCACTGTGCAGTGACTATTGCATTCCTTTTCATAAACGCACATTTCCTGAACTGCACTTGGGGGCTGAAGGACATCACATTCAATGTGGGAGTGTGCATTTGTGTATGTGTGCATGAGAGAAGAAAAAGAGAAAGAAAAGGTAAGAGGAAGGAAGAGAAAGTGTGTGTATTTGAATTGTCGCACTTCATAGTTTAGGGTCCAATTCACACTATTAACTAACAGTAACTATGACTTTTGCCTCAATGAACTCCTAATTATTGCTTATTAATAGTTAGTGACGTAGTTGTTAAGTTTAGGTATTGGGTATGATTAAGGGATGTATATGGTCATGCAGAATAAGCCATTGATATGTGCTTTATGAGTACTAATAAACAGCCAATATCCTAGTAACATGCATGCCAGTAAGCAACTAGTTTTAAGAATTGGACTCTAAACTGAAGTTACTATTTGAATATGTGTAATTTTTCATATATGTAGTGGAAACTAATCTCAGATCACTTATGCTACAATACCAAATATGCAGCTTCTCGCATGAACTGCTTGGCTGGCTGCCGCCACACCGCAGGAACAGTGATGACCCATCGTACTTCAGTACTTTCCAGCACAGATGAGGACTGGTCCTTCACCTCCTGAAAAGCGCACACACACACACACACACACACACACACACACACACACACACACACACACACACACACACACACACACACACACACACACACACACACACACACACGTTACTACATTTTCAATCTCTTATCCAAACTACATTCCACAGATAACATTTTCATGCTTCCATTAGTTATTGACATCCCTTATTTCCGTTCCGCTCTAAAATTTACTGTGATGTGCCGGACTCAAGACACTCAGGATGCATGGCCGGAGGTTTGGTAGAAATCTCCATGTTAGTGTTTTCCCACAAGCCTTCAGGGGCTCCAGGAAGCAGGAGGAAGAAGGTTTGGGTCCAGCCAAGACTGACTTAAGATTAGCCCAGAACCTCCACCTCCCCTGACCTGCACTGAGGTCTCACAGAGACTGGATGTGTTCTTGTTTGAGTAAAGGAAAAGTACGTCCTGAAAGATTTGGACCAAAGCCACAGCTCACTACTGCTCTACATTGCACTGGGGGTTCATGTTCAGTCTGGCCCTAGATGGAGATTTACATTTGGCCCTAGATGGAGATTTATATTTTACAACTAAAATAGACAACAAATGCCTAAATAAGTGAAAGAATAACCAAGACAACAACAGCAATGGAAAAAATGTGTTTCACAGATTAAAATGTTCAAATAATTAGTCAAATACAAAAAGTCAAGTACAACAAATTTATATATACATTTTTGTTGTTGATAAAATAAAATTTAAAAATATATTTTCAGAAATTCTATAATAAATATCCATCCATTCTCTAAAGTTATCTCCTATGTAGGGTCATGGGTATGCTAGAGTTCATACCAGCATGTTGGGCCAAAGAATAAATAATTATTAATAGGTAACTATGCAGGAAGTAATGCGGGATAAATGAGTAGTACTACATTAACACTTCAGCTACTACTGTTAACTAATAAGGAAGCAAGCTTATCTAATCAGTTAATAATATCACATTTAGGACTGAGATAGTTCCTTATTAGGTAATCAATAATAGCTGAATGAGATAAGCCTCATTTATAACTATCAACTTACTAACATGACAAATTATAAAGAACCAATTAATTATTAATTACTCTGCAGGAAATATTAGTGAACCTGACCATTATAAAAAAAAAAAAAAAATCCACTTAATATGTATAAATAATGGTCCAGATCACTAGTAGCTCTTAAAGAGTGACTATGTAACACTTGAGTACTTAGTGATGCATTTTATAAAACAGAGTAAAACAGACAACTGGTTACTTCTCAGACACGTTAATGTTGTGATTAGTAATTAATTGTTCATTCATTATAATTTGTCATAGTTATTTGATTGTTATTAATGACTCAAATATCACTCAGTAATTATTGATTTCCTAATAAGGAACTATCTTACTCCTAAATTTGATATTACTTACTGATTAGTTAAGCTTGTTACCTTATTACAGTAGCTACTCATTTTCTGTGTGTGTGTGTGTGTGTGTGTGTGTGTGTGTGTGTGTGTGTGTGTGTGTGTGTGTGTGTGTGTGTGTGTGTGTGTGTGTGTGTGTGTGTGTGTGTGTGTGTTCGTGTGTGTGTGTGTGTGTGTGTGTGTTCACCTTTAAAGCATGTTCTCTGAAGAACCTCAAGGCATGAGAAAACACCTCGATGGCCCGAACTCTTCTTCCACTCACTGACTCCAGCTCAGTCTCCATAGATAGATCCTATAGAAAAGCAAGAAAGTCTGCTGCAGAAATGCTCACAGAAGTGTCATAAATAATACACTCCCCTTACGCTTTGCTTCAGACAGATAGTAGATCTAGCTTCTTCTAGTTTAGACAGTGTTGTGAAACCTTATCAACAATGATTGATGCCCCTAAGCTGAGCACTTACTCTACCTGAATAAATTCTACTATAAAAAAAACACAGTCAATAAAAAGTAGATTTTGTGTTTACACTGGTGCTGTGGATTTTCATTTTGAATTTGTCAAAGTAGAGCCAATGCCCGGCCTCCTCTGGGTCAAGGTCATGGTAGCTGTCTCGAGCTGCAAAGCCAAAACTGTGGAACCGGAGGTCAGGGGTCAACAGCAGACAGGTTGGACTCTTCTGATTGGCTACACCAGGGTCGCCACCCTCCCACCGCCTGTTAGAAAAACAGGGAGAAATGTAGGGTAAGAAATGGGCGGGAGTTATAAGAACTTATAATAACTTCAGGTTACAGATATAAGTACCTCATCATGTGAATGGTCTCAGGATCTTCTGTGAAACTGAAGGCATAGCCACTGGAGGTGGTGCCAAAATCTATAGCGACAACCACAGAAAATGGACAAGCCACATGCGGTCTCAATTCTGTCCTCTACAGAGAGAAAGAAGGGGAAAAAAACAAGGTAGACAGAAAGAAAATAAATCTATTGCCTTAACATTTTTTTCAGAGGGGCGACTTTACAAAAAACAAGTATCCCTGGTACGGAGAGTAACTGACTCCACCTTCTCCCTCGCTCCTCTTATCTCTGGATCAGACCCGAGTGTTACATTGACTAAACACATCAGAAGAAGGGAGTGTATCGTGTATCACTTTCAGCTTATGTTCATGGCAGTATTTTTTAGTCCATTTAGAGGTGATTTAAGTATGTGTTTAAAAACGCGGAAAAGACTCAGGACAGTGGGACGAAAAAAAAAGCAAGGTTTGAGAAGCATTTAGAAATCTGTGTCATGAGCAAAGACAAGATGCCAGTACAACGTGTTTACATCGGAAAACAATGGAGAGCAGTGGAATGAGCTCATCGTTGCCTTAAATTATTACATTGTTTAAATTAATAAATTTTTAGCTAAATGTGTTAACTGTGATTTTGTATATGTCGTTTCTAAAATATATATATATCTTAGACAGTTACCTCTGATAACAGATCACTGTAAATTGTAATATGGCCTTTTCTGTAAAGCTGCTTTGAAACTATGTGTATTGTGAAAAGCACTAGGCCTATACAAATAAATGTGAATTTAATTAAATGAAAAAAAGGGGACATTCACACCTAATGCGATTTTGCGCTTAAATTTGCGAGAAGCACAACAATGCATGAAAAAAATGCAAGGTCTAGGTTTTTTAAAGTTGACCTTCTTTTGACGCCATGTTTTTAGACATGAACGCAATGGCCCAAAACAGCAAAACCGATGTACTAGTTACACATTCTGTAAGTCCACAAGACCACAAGTGTATTAAGTGTGCCATTTGGAGCAGGGCTATTGGCTCAACAATGGCATGAGTTTGAGGCGGGACTATGTGTTTGTCCAACCAACGGCAGACAGAGACCTTGAAATTATATTTGCAATTTGCTTTCGTGACTCTAGTGGTGCTGAAATGACACACTTCACCTTTAAATGATACAGGAGTAAGTCGGCTTTCGAAGGAAAAATTTTTGTGTGACCGCAGATTGCAGTGCACTTTAACTGGAGGATGAGCTAATGATAGTGCTGTTTTCAACCAACTGACTGAGTGCTAAGTAAAGAAGCATAATTGCATACTTCTGGTGGGACCACATCCTCTTTCAACATTACTGTAGTTTGAAGCATCTGATTTTGGCATTTAATCCAGGTTTATCTTATAAAGTGCTAAAGAGAGTGCAGCACTGTGTCTGTCATGATCTTACCGGAGAGGGAGACGGAGTAAGAGGAGTGATACTGCACTCATTTCTGGAAGGAGATGGAGAACCAGATGGAGATGTGGAGGCTAATCTGTCTTCACCTGAAAAAGAAGAAGACAAGATGAAAAGATTGATTGAGGGATAAAGGGAGGAATTAAATATTTAAATGAGTTAAATGATTGAACTGGAAAAACAAGAGCAGGACTCCCTGCATGTAAAAACACACACTGAGCAATTAAGAGAATTCAGGAATTTCTGGAAAATTCCATATTGGTGGCCTGAGCTTTTAAGTCCAACTGGCATGTGTTTAGTGACATCAGAATTTCCAATGGATGGTTTTGTTGGGAAAAATTCTGTGGGCCATTTTAGATTTCATATCACCGTATATATGCTGAATACCTTTATAAAAGAAATACATATAACTTAAATTTCAGAAGTATTTAAAGTTGCAATGAAACAGAAGTAGTGACAGTCCAGTCCAGAACTTAAATTAAATTACTGGGTAAGGTACAAACCCTGAATCTACCTCTAAACCTAACCCATGAAATTACCTTAAATTTCCAGTACTTCCATAGGTAAGTACACTGTATTGTAAAATAAAGTGCAACTGATCTTTCCCTCTGTACATCGAAGTGAAACGGCTTATTGAAAAAAGTAGAGCAGGGACTTGGTTCTATATTAGCAATTGATTGGATTTTAAGATGTGCTGGAGGCAGATCTGAATCTCAGCTTCTAGTCGATTGTGGACTTATGCCACCATTACGTCATCAGAGAGAAGTTTCACCGGAAGATCGAGTTGACATTTGGATTAAAAACTTCAATGAAACATATACAGGGACGAATCATTTAAATCAGATCATTAACATGCCTTTAGAAAATAGATGATAGACTTTAAAACCTGGACAATTATTTCATTATTTCAAATACATTTGAAAGCTGTTTTCCATCCTTATCTAACACAGAAGTCATATGCATTATGTGTTCTCTTCAACAGTGTCATCATGTGCACTCAGCATGAAGACTTTGATTTGTGGTGTCTATCTGTGGCAACACTGGCAGCAAGGAATTTCAGGAGCAGAATTCCGAACATTCCATAATTCCTAACACGGTCAAAAGTGTGCGTATGACATTTTCCAGGTCAAAATTAATTCCATGGCAAGTGCTATCAACATGGATTGACCTCTTCCAGCAAGGTCACTCTAATATGTTTTCAAACGAGCACACACTCAAACATGGGTGGAATTCACTCAAGAGTATGACAGGAATGTTATCGACATGTACAGATATTCTCAAGAGTGCAGAGCGTAGATAAGAGAGGGTCACACCCCGGTCCAGTATTGTTGATGGCATAGAAAGGAATTACAGCATAATTCCTGTGGAAATGTGTGGATGATCACAGGTTTCAATTCAGCTTTACATTTTGGACTCCAAATCTGCTGTATATAACTTCTGGTTGTATACTGCAAAAGTACTTGTTCAACTATTATAACCTAGGTTCCCCTAGCCTATATTACACAGATATGATTTTTGTTTTTCATTTTCAAGTCTTCATTTTAAGTATCATATCCCACAGAATAACTTGAATGAAATGTTACCTGGCACTTGTAGACTGTTGGTACTGAGCTGCAGGACGTCTGTCATTGTAGAGGTCACAGGGCTTTTACAGCATAACAGGGAAAGAATAACTCTGAAAGGTGAAGCAGAGTTTAATTATTAATATTTGGCCATTTTCTTGATGTAAGATTTGACAATCTTTCATGATGTAAAATGGTATATAGATTCAAGATACATTTACATTTTAAATTACATTAAATTAAAAAATCCATTGTGGAAACATAAAAATGATGATGAAAATTATGATTAAGATAATGAAAATAATTTTTTTTTAAAGAACCATAAGAAATCAACATGCATTTTTTAGAATGTGGCACATGTTTTAGATTTTGTCATTGACCTTCATAGACATTTCTATATGAACTATAAATCTATATTTTTTGTCTCTCTCTTTCTGAAACCTATTAGGACGTCCCAGCTGCAGCAACAAAAGCATGACATGGTGTGTCAGTGGGTGTGTATTAATCATGCTGTTTCCCAAAGCTCTTGGTTGGGCTCTGTTTTCAGACTAAATGATCTGAAACGGAGAAGAAACACAATAAACACAGAAATGTGTTAAGCAAATGCTGTTAAATGCTAGTCTGTTATCACACAAGTACTATAATTCTGTTTAGTTCACAATACAATGGGTTTACAGTCATTTCTTGTATCTGATGAAAAATGAATATGGTGCTTTCTGAAATTCAACCTCATGTCCCCCTACCCCCAAAGTGTTCCCCTTTCCCCCTATTTTCCCCATGCCTCTTGCCTTAATCTTTTCTTTGGACTCGTTCCCGTTTTCTCTTTCTTCCACTGTTAGTTTCAACCCCTCTCAATGGTTGTAGATGTAGGGTTTGAGGAAAGCAGCGTGTGTGCGTGTGTGTGTGTGTGTGTGTGTGTGTGTGTGTGTGTGTGTGTGTGTGTGTGTGTGTGTGTGTGTGTGTGTGCGTGTGCGTGTGTGTGTGTGTGTGTGTGTGTGTGTGTGTGTGTGTGTGAGAGAGAGAGAGAAAAGGTGGAGAGGGAGAGGTGAGGGCCTCCCACAATACATGTTTAGTAAATGGATCTGACTGGAATATACTCTCCAGATGCTCAAATCGAATGGCATAGAACACTTTATATAGATCAAACTTGCAAACCTTTCCACAACAAAGGACATTTTTTCAGAAATGTCCTTTAGCAGAAAACGCAAAACATAAAGACATTCGTACATTTAAAAAGTAAAAACTTTTAAGAGCCCATTGAACTTGATTGCCTTTGGATATGATTTATCCTCTCCATATGGTTTCAGACACACTTCATACAGATTACAAATGACATCACAGAGGCTTTCTGGCACTGAGGCTGAGTCGTTTGAACAAAGAAATGTTTCTTTATGGTATACTTTTTCTACCTGTTTTGCACAGGTTGTTGTTAGCATAATTTTCAGCATTCACTTATAAAGTTGTGCACTTCAGCAATAAGAAAACGGTGTATCCCTTATTTATAGTATATAATAATATGTCATTTGATTTAATGTTTTTGGATGTCTAGTCTTCCTCCGACTCAATGTTTTTACCTTCACCTTCATTATGAACATTATGATTCATTATGAACGCTTCTATGTGCTCCAGTGAGAAGTTTCAGTTGTTTAACTTGTGAATAGTCCCTCTTTATATTTCACCATCCATAAGCAGCTTGGCATATTTTCGACTGCCACTGAAAAAAAATTCAGCTTGAACCACAAACACACATCTTGTTTCCTCCGAGAGTTTTCTAGGAAAATCATCCTATTATTTTCCACCCAAGAGCTACTTGTGACACAGCGACACTTTGCAGAAGCTGAGGTCAAGCATGATTAATTACCGACCCCTTTCCTACTACATTACAATTATAGTCATTTTGGAGGATGTGCAAAGTCATATTTCAATGTCTGTTAGGTAATTATGGTCAGCATGTCCACTAGAGTCCCATTTGTCTTTTTATGTTATACTAGAGCATCATTAAGTCACCCATCTCTCTTGAAAACACCCGACAATCCCACTCCTGTCAGTCATCACAGCACACAAAAAAGACAAAGCACTGCACCTGATGCTGGTCCCATGAAACATTTCACACTTTAGCATGTTAAATTTGTACTCACCCTTTTGTTTAGAATGTTCTAGTGTCCACTGCCTGGGATTTTTTAGTCCCTGAAGGATTAAAAAATCCCAAAAGGAATTGGATGTTTCAGTAGCGGAGTCTATGTAATGATGCTGTTTCCCAACAGAAGTTTCAGCCAAATGTCTGAAAGAAGAAAAGCCCTGAAGGTTTGATCTAAAGTTGAAAAAAGTGATCAGATCCAAAGAATATTCCACTGACTTTCTCTGTTTCTGTATCCCAGCAGTCAATCCGTCATCTGCAATGGAATGTCAGGGAGGAATGGTTGAGAGCCACACACACACACATGTACAGGGGCTGGATATGAAGGTTTCTGTTGTGAAGGGGGAAAGGGAGGGGATCTGACTTCATACCGACACAGATTCAATCACTGTGTACCGGTGTGTTTGTTGGAGTGGAAGAGAAAGAGAGAAAGAGAGAGAGAGAGAGAGAGAGAGAGAGAGAGAGAGAGAGAGAGAGAGAGAGAGAGAGAGAGAGAGAGAGAGAGAGAGAGAGAGAGAGGGTGGAGAGTATTTGGAGTGGCAGCGTGCACTGATTAAGTCATCCGATCTCCCCTCCCAATGTTTCCCCTCTTTTCCTTCTGCCCACCCCCTGCATCCAACTCTTTCTTTCCTCTCAGCTTCTCTTCCAGCTCGATCTTTTTTCTTGTCTTTCCTGTCTTCTCTTCACTCTCTGTTTCCTTTCTCTCTCTAACAAAACTCTAAACTAGAACAATCGGTTTAAGACAGTTTAAAAATATTACAAACAAATGCATTTTAGCTCATCGATGTTGCATTAGTTTGACCTGCTTATTGTAAATGTTCATGAATTCTCATATGAGGTCACATTTTTTAAAAATTAACCTCTGCACAAACAGAACTACAGTTTTGCTCACACATAAGTTGAGGCCATGATTCTGGTGTGCATGGGTGGTTTGTGTGGTGTCTCTATGTAGTTGCTTAGGTGTTATGAGTGGTTTAGCCTGAGATGCTATGTGGTGGTTAGGGTGTTCTAGGCATACGTCATATATATGATTGTAATCCAGACATACTACATCTGCCATGTTGTTATTATCATGTGACCTACCAGCATCAGTTACATCACTTTACTGTCATTCACAAATTCACAAAATTCCAAATTCCAAAATCCGCCTTGGGTTTCCAATTCGCCAGCTCTGTTCTGATGCGTCGACCCTCTAGCTGCACCACGAGGCTCCAAGCATTAGAAGCATACCACTCCACCTTGATGCGTCGACCAGTAAGCTCTACCTGGGATAGTAACACTACAAAACCATAGTGTGAGGCTCTCACAGTATGTGTGTGTGAAGTGTCTAGTGCAGTAGTGTGGAGTATGGAGGTGCTTGTAGTTAGTGCATGCTGCACACTGCTTACAACTTTCTGCTTTTCAACTACCGCCGCTGGCTAGCCCCATCATAGCGGGTGAAAAGTACACAGCCTCTCCACCACCAAGACTCTTGCAGTGCCTCCTCGTGGCCACACATGGTAACTGGGTACCTCGCAGTCCCAGGCTAAACTGCAGGGGATCTCGGAGCAGCAGTGGGCCCCAGAGATATGGTGTGCAGGCCCACCACACGGTGGACACGACCTGACGCCCGTCAACCACTGCCTCAGCTATGTGCAAATAGCCCCACTGGCTTATGGGTTAGCCTCTTGAGGCAGGGCTAAGGGAGCACACCCCAACAGGAAAGCAATGCGCTGGCGGCGTGCAATAGGCGGGCCTAAACAGAGCTAGGTCCCGGCAGCCTCCTTGTGCTGGTCGTCCTGGGCCACCATGCCACCACATCTACCTCATCATGGTGAAGTAAGCACTACTTGGGAGTGCACACCCCCTTTAGCACTTTAAAAAATTATTTGCGCAGGTTTCCACCTCTGACCAACGGTAAATATTACCTGGATCTACTTATGTGCGACTAAGCAGTCCTATTCAGGGACTGCACTGCTCACCTCAAGCTGAGGAAGGGCCTAGAAAAGGTGGCCTAAAAAATGCCCACTCATCTCACACCTGGACAGGATACCACGCCTGTCATGTCATTCCATTTCTGCGGTTGAAACAAAATAAATAAATTCTATAATCTTAAACTGGCAACATGGAACATAATAACCCTCCTGGAATCATACAGCAGGTCTGAAAGACCCCATAGAAGGACAGCCCTGGTTGCAGCCGAGCTGAGCCTCTACGATATCGACATTGCTGCCCTGAGTAAAACCAGGCTTCTTGATGAGGGGTCTCTAACAGAGGAGGGCATGGGCTCCACTTTCTACTGGAAACGCTATCCCCAAGGTGGACAACATCTGCATGGTGTGGGACTGCCCATTAAGAACACACTACTGCCAAGACTCACTGAAACACCAGTGGGCATCAGTGAAAGACTGATGACCCTCCGTATCCCCCTGGTGAAGAACCGCTATGCCACACTCCTAAGTGCGTATGCTCCAACTCTACCATCTGACAGTGAGTCTAAAGACTCATTTTACCAGTCACTGGATGAGGCGCTCCACCAGATCCCCAAGAACTACAAGATCCTCCTGCTTGGGGACTTCAACGCTCATGTTGGGCAGAACAGTGGGATATGGAAAGGAGTACTTGGTAGGCACGGGATTGGTCAGGTCAACACAAATGGCATGAGGTTACTTACCCTCTGCTCTGAGCACAACCTGACCATAACCAACACCACCTTCCAGCAAAAGACCAAAAAAAACCATCATGGATGCACCCACGTTCCAAACATTGGCACCTGATTGATTATTGTATCGTGAGACGTTGCAACATCAGAGATGTTCTCATAACCTGGGCCATGAGAGGTGCAGAATGCTGGACAGATCACCGCATGATTATGACCAAGGTCCTCATGAAAATGCGAAAACATCCCCCCCCCCCATGCGAAAACATGGACTAGGAGGTGTTTAGATTGTGTCCGCCTGGAAGTCACCACTGTAAGGAATGAATTTCGCCGCTCCCTGGCTGAGAAACTAGGGGAGTTAGAACTCCTCCTGAGGGGTGGAAAGAAATGCTACAGAACAGCAGTGAAACTCTATTACTACAGCCCTTCATGAAGCAGCAGCCCAAACAATCGGCTATAAGAGCAAGAACCATCAAGACTGGTTTGATAACAACTCAGAGTCCATCCATAATCTACAAAGCAACATGCACAAAGCACATCAGGAAAACCTAAAAAAATTACTTATCCAGCACCGCCAGACAGCAATGGCAAAAAGATCGTCGGGAAGTGCAGAGAACTCTGCAGAACTTGCAGAACAAGTGGTGGTTAGAGAAGACTCATCAAATTCAGTCATTCAGTGACAGAAATGATATGCACAACTTTTACAATGCAGTCAAATCCATTTATGGCCCAAGAATTCACTGCATCACTTCCCTAAAAACAGCAGATGGGCTCAAGGTCCTGAAAGACCAGAACAGCATCCTGGAGAGGTGGGCTGAACATTTTAACACCCTACTAAATCAGGACTCTTATGCAGACTATACCATCCTGGATGAACCGCCTGAATTTCCCCCTATTGACAACCTTAGCCATCCTCCAATTTTCCTGGAGGTTCTGTCAGCTGTCCGCTCCCTGAAGCACAACAAGTCTCCTGGCTCTGACAATATTCCTGCAGAACTGCTAGAACAGGGAGGGTATCTCTGTACAAGAACACTACACCAATACATCACCAAGGTTTGGGCTGATGAATTCATCCCACAGCAATGGAGGGATGCTAGTATTGTCACCATATATAAAAGCAAAGGGGATAGGGCCATTTGTGACAACCATAGGGGCATATCACTTTTTGCTGTGGCAGGCAAGGTCCTGGCCAAGGTGATGCTACAAATACTGATCAATGACATCACAGAGTCTATGCTACCCACAGTGCGGGTTTAAAAAAAACAGAAGCACAGTCGACATGGTCTTCACAACCCGGCAACTCCAGGAAAAGTGCAATGAGCAATATAAAGACCTGTTTATGGCTTTTGTCGACCTCTCCAAAGCCTTCACTGTGCAGAGAGATCTCTTGTGGGAAGTCCTCCTCCGGTTTGGATGCTCCACTAAATTTGTAAACATCCTCTGTCAGTTTCTTGATGGAATG
Organism: Phoxinus phoxinus; assembly: GCF_949152265.1. Classification (NCBI taxonomy): domain Eukaryota; kingdom Metazoa; phylum Chordata; class Actinopteri; order Cypriniformes; family Leuciscidae; genus Phoxinus; species Phoxinus phoxinus. The sequence continues at coordinate 18,115,777 of NC_136877.1, read as the reverse complement.
ACTGCTAGGGTGACAATAGGAGGTCAACAGTTTAGCCCTTTCCCTGTGCGCACAGGGGTACGGCAGGGGCGTGTACTGGCACCTGTGCTTTTTAACATCTTTCTCATATCATCTCTAACATCTGTCACCCAGGTTCTCCACAAGGAGATTGAAGACAACAGTGAGGTGACAGTAGCGTACTGGCTTGATGGTAACCTCTTTAATATCTGGAGACTGCAGGCAACCACCAAACTGCATGCTGTATGCAAAAGTATGCTGATGACTGTGCTCTCGTATCTCACTCTTCACAAGACCTTAAGTCTGTCTTAGATGCAGCAGTGAGAGTATATAGCAGGATGGGGTTGACCATCAACACTGCCAAAACAGTGGTAATCTGCCAGTGGAGTCCAAACATCCCACCCGCACCACCCATCTTCTCTGTTGCAGATAAAAAACTGTCAGTTGTTATATCTGAAGACAATGGCATTGACAATGAGGTCCAGAACAGAATTAAATAAGCATCAGCTGCCTTTGGAAGACTTTTTTCAGAATATTAACCTTGATCTCAACACAAAAAATCTGCCTCTATCAAGCGGTCTGCATCACCACCCTCCTCTACAGCTGTGAAGCCTGGGTTACTTACAGCCGCCACATCAAGTCCCTGGAACACTTCCACATCTGCGCATCCTGGGAATCACTTGGCGTGACATAGGGCCTCACACTGAGATCCTCAGGAGAACAGGTTGCAAGAGTATTGAGGCCACAATCACCCAGCACCAACTGCGCTGGTTGGGGCATGTCATAAGGATGCCCTACAACCGTCTGCCCTGCAGAGTGCTATATGGCCAGCTACTATAAGGCCAGCGCTTTGCTGGAGGCCAGAAGAAACGCTTTAAAGACCAATTGAAGACAGTGCTTAAGAAGTGCAAGATAAAACCTGGGGACCTGGAAAGCATGGCTGCTGACCGCAACATCTGGCGGCAGTGAGGTCTAGATGGGACCCAAGTACTGGAGGAGGAAAGGACAGTCAGGAGACAACAAAGAAGGCTCAGGAGAAACACTCCCATAAATACCAGTAACACCAATACCATGTATATATGCCCCACCTGCAATAGAACCTGTAGATCCAGTGTGTGTGTGTGTGTGTGTGTGTGTGTGTGTGTGTGTGTGTGTGTGTGTGTGTGTGTGTGTGTGTGTGTGTGTGTGTGTGTGTGTGTACTCATATGTTCCTGCATGTAGTTCTTCCTTATACTGTAATTTCTCAAACATACTACACTTTAAGCAAACTATACAATGTCTGCTGACAATTAGTCAATTTTATTGGCGCTCAGGTGGTAGTTGAAAGGTCTTTGGGTTGTTCAAATGCCCTCACAAATACTCTTCCTTCTATACATTTTTCTTGAACAAGAAAACTTTTCATGGATCTGTATATTTCCAATTTTCTCATATTTAATGTGAGTTTAGAACACATTACTGTGGCCAGCAGGACGAGGTCGAGGGCCGTGGGAGGATAGCACAAGGCCGGTGGCGTGATTACTGATGAGCGACACCACCGGTCTCGTATCTCTCACGGAGGAGTGGAAGCATAAAGGAGGAGCGACGACAGTGGAGATCGAGAGATTTTATGTTGTGTTTTGTTTCTGTCTGCGAGGGGCTGCTGGCTTATACTTTCATTTTGTATTTGTTTTATTTTATGAAAAAAGTTTTTGAATGTTCCCGCCTCCTTCTTCCCATAACCACGAAACTTGTTACAATTACTAATGACATTTACCTCCCTGAGCCACCTGGGCCAATCTCACAAAGGTCATTGGAAAGGCTACCCCAAAAAAAGAAAGTCCCTCTACTTTTTTAGCCTTTATAATAATAATTGTAGAGGTTTGAAATCTTGATATGTGCAATGGCTTACACTAATAACTATATAACATTAATCCAAGCAGCTATTCCCATTTGCAGTGTTCATTGCCAGCCCAGCAATGCCGTTCAATAAATCCACCTCAGAAACGTTGTTGAAATAAAAGATGAAAATCTCCGGTTTTTATTCCTTGGTTTCTGGTTTACAACAAAGAATGTGAGCTGAATAATACACTTATTCTAATTGTTACTGAAAATAAAAAGAAATAACTAGAAGTTATCAGTTATCAGTTATCAGGTAAGAAAACCATTTGCTTCCACAGCTCTCAAGATCTGAATCGCGTTCTGAGAATCAACATAATGTAGCCGGAGTATGCATACTCTTAAAGAGGCAGTATACTATTTTACCAAATCTTACAAACACATGAAAAATCCTATAAACACATGAATTCTAGAAAGCTTTTAACCTTTTAAGTATTATTTAACATTTTGTAACCATTACATGAACTACTAAAATAAATTATTTACTTGTTTAACATTCATTCTTATTCACATTGCTATGAATTGTACTTTGGCCTCTACATACCCGACCCCTAATTGCCTTCTATCCTAGAAGCAATTATAACTTTAAATGTCTTTCTTTTGAGTAAAGCTCAGTAACAGTCCTTCTCATACTGCTTCTTGAAGTAAGCAGAGTTTAGTTATCGGCCTCTCAAGTTCGTTCGTCTTTGTCTTGACTCGAACCTTGCGGACCATTCCATGCTCGTCCTCCATAGTCTTAACGATTCTTCCCATTAGCCACGATCCCCTGGGGGCTGATTCGTCGACAATCAAGACTACATCGCCCGGTATGAAGTTCCGTGATGGATGGTTCCATTTCTGTCTTTTTTGGAGGTGAGGCAGATATTCCTTGGTCCAGCGCTTCCAGAATAGATCGCTCATATACTGGACTTGCCTCCATCGTTTACGCGCATAAGTATCATCCTTATGGAAGAGTCCTGGTGGTAAGTTGGGGTTAGTCTTGAGCAGAAGTAAGTGTTGTGGGGTAAGAGCTTCCAGATCATTAATATCATTGGATGGCATAGTAATAGGCCTACTATTCAGAATGGCTTCACATTCACAGAAGAACGTCTGAAGACCTTCCTCATCCAAGTTTTGTTCTCTCAGCGTAGCACCCATGATTTTCCTGATGGAGCGGATGATTCTCTCCCACACCCCTCCATGGTGGGATCCGGATGGTGGATTGAATAACCATTTGATGTCACGTTGGAGCAAGCTATCCTCAATTTGTGAAGTATTCCACTCCTTTATTGCCTTTCTGAGCTCATGATTAGCTCCAACAAAGTTGGTCCCATTGTCAGATCTCATCTCCTTCACCTGACCTCTTCTTGCAATGAAGCGACGCAGAGCTTGAATAAAAGAGTCTGTTTCCAATGATGTTGTCATTTCTATGTGGACCGCACGACATGCAAGGCAGGTAAATATCACCCCATATCTTTTTACAGATGATCTTCCACGTTTAATGTTGAATGGCCCAAATAGATCCACTCCCGTTCTGGTGAAGGGTGGTTCGTCTGGTACAACTCTGTTTCTTGGTAAGTCCGCCATCATTTGTGTGCCTGATGCACCATGTTGTCTTCGACAGATAATACACCGTGACAGCATTCTTCTGATTGACGAGTGAGCACCAATAATCCAGTACCTTTGACATACATGAGACAAGACATGATTACGTCCACTGTGTCCCAGCCGCTCATGTGAATCCTGGAGAATCAGATCAGCCACACGATGGTTTTTAGGCAGGATCATAGGGTGCTTGGCTTCGGCTGGCATGGATGCTCGACTGAGCCTCCCTCCAACACGAAGGATTCCCTCTTCAAGTCGTGGATTCAGTCTGAATATTCGACTACTCTTCTTGATGGAGTCCTTTCTCCGAAGAGCAGATATCTCCTCTTGGAACATACTTTGCTGACAATAACTGATGATATCCGTCTCAGCTTGTCGCAGATTGTCCACGGTCAGGTAAGTCTGTTTGAGACTCCTTTTGTAGTTCAACATCTCCCTGTTCACCCGTTGCTGATCACTGTACAATCCATTCATCTCCTTTCTCTTCCTTGACAGGTTTACCAGGGTTCTCTTGAGTCGCGTGAGCCACGCCACAGCTTTCTTGAGATGTATCCATGAAGAGTAGTATCGAATTAGTTGTTGCATTGCATCAGTGCTTTCTTTTGCCATTGTAGCATTGACAAGTACGCCCTTCTTGACCTCAGGATCTTCAGCCATGAGCTCTTCGTGGAGATCGTGCTTATCTGGCCATTCCCTTTCAGGTTTACTGAGGAAGACAGGCCCTGCAATCCAAACTTCATTCTTCATGAAGACGCTCACTTTTTGTCCCCTGGAGGCGCAATCAGCAGGATTCAACTGAGTGTTGATGTAGCTCCATTGTTGCACTTTTGATGCTTGCAAGATTATGGCAATCCTGTTCGCCACAAATGTCTTAAATCTGATGTTCTCATTTGCTAAGTACTTGAGTACAGCAGTACTGTCCGTCCAAAACTTGGAATCTGACAGTGGCAACTGTAGTTCTTTCTTCAGCATAACATCCACCTTCACAGCTAAGGCAGCTGCCGTCAGCTCCATTCGTGGGATAGTTGGTGGTTTAAGGGGTGCCACCCTTGCCTTTCCTATGACAAATGAGCAGTGTATTTTGTTTCTACTGTTTTTCTGGACTAAGTAAGTAACAGTACCGTAGCCTGTTTCGCACGCGTCACAAAAATGATGCAGCCGAGCTTGCACTGCTTTCCCAAACTCAGGTGGCTTAAAGCACCGATCCACTCCAAAGTCAGTGAGCTGTTGAAGTTCTTCAGTCCACTCTGTCCATTGTTGTGCGAAATGCTCTGGCACAGTGTCATCCCAGCCTGTTCTTAGTCTACACAATTCTTGCAAGATGTTTCTAGCAGGCAGAATGACTGGCGACAACATTCCCAGTGGGTCGTAAACTGAACTCATCGTAGACAAGATACCTCTCCTGGTGAGAGGCTTCTGCTCTATGTGCACATGGAACTTGAACTGATCTGACCGTATACACCACTGTACTCCCAAAGCTCTCTTGATGGCGAGTGAATCCTGGTCAAGATCGAGATCTTTGACTTCTGTTGCCCGGTCCTCCAGTGGAATGTTTAACAACACATTTCGATTGTTCGTTGTCCATTTTGTCAGCCTAAAACCTCCTGTTTGACAGATGGCCTTCAAGTCTTGGAATAGTCTGACTGCTTCTTGTTCAGTGGCAACTGATCTTAAACAATCGTCTACATAAAAATTATTTAAGACTGTATCCACTACTGCAGCATCAAACATGTTCTTGTTGTCCTCGGCACACCTTCTCAACGCATAACTCGCGCAACTTGGTGAGGAAGTGGCTCCAAACAAGTGTACCTCCATTCTGTACTCTTGCAGCTCTTTTGAGGTGTCGCCGTCCGGCCACCACAAAAACCTGAGAAGGTCAGCATCTTCTGGTGGGACTTTGACTTGGTGAAACATCGATTCCACATCCGCCATGACTGCGACTCGCTCTTGACGGAATCTAGTCAAGACACCAATCAGACTGCTTGTCATGTCAGGCCCTTGCAGTAATTGTTCATTGAGTGTGGTTCCTTGATATGCAGCACCACAGTCGAATACCACTCGCATTTTATGCTTTTTAGGGTGGTAAACACCGTGATGCGGAATAAACCACACCTTTCCATCATTCCGTTTTAGTTCTTCTTCTGGGACCTTTACAGCATAGCCCTTCTTTATCACATCATTCATGAAGCTGACATAGTCCTCTTTGAACGTCTGCTTTCTCTGAAGCTTCTTTTTCATGTTGAGCGCTCGTTGCTCTATCATTGCTCTGTTGTTGGGCATTTTCACATCTTTGTTCTTCAACGGCAGACCAATAGAGTAGTGGCCGTTGACCAGCTTTGCCGATTTAGAGACTCTGTCCATAAACAGTTGGTCTTCCTTAGACATCTCCAACTGCTCTCCTTGAGCATTCTCAGGAAAATCATACTTGAATTGCTGAGTCCACAAATCTTCGAGTCGAGCCACTGAGATCCGATTCATCTGGATCTGCGGGTATCCGTTCTTTGTCCAGCTTCTGATGTTATCACGCAGCGGTCCGTTTACTGTCCATCCCAACGCTGTGCGTACTGCATACGGCCCATCGTTGACACTGCGGATTACCTCTTCTGGCTCCAAAGCCTTTGCCACATCAGTCCCAATCAGAAGACCGATATCAGCATTGATCGAAGGAATTCGTACACCTCGTAGATGTGGCCACCTATCCACGTCTTTTTGGGTTGGAATGTTCTCTTTACTTGCGGGTATAACCTTTTGTGCGAAAACACCTGTAAGTTCGATAAAGTCATCACCTTCTAGGCTACTCACTTCTAGGTCTGATACAGCTTTGCATGAGACTGTCTTTTGGTCTCCCATAGTAGTGAGTAGGATGTTCACATTTTTCCCTTGCAAGTGAAGGTCGTTAGCCAGCTTGTTAGTACAGAAGGAGGCGTTACTCCCTGGATCCATGAATGCATAACAAGTCAGCACCTTGTTGCCTTTCTTCGCCTTTACTCTCACGGGAACGATGGCGAAGACACTACCTGTACCCCCGACCCCAGTCTGAGAGCATGCTTCCCCTGCATCCACGAATCCACTGACAACGGTTTGCTCTCCCTTTGGAGACTCCTCTTTTTGCTCCTCATGTGAAGCTTCTTCCCTTGATAAGTCTTTAAATTTTTGCTTTATGTGTAAGAGCGTAGGGTGTGTCGCTGAACATATCTGACAGCTCTTCTTTTCTTCACAGGCATTACTCATGTGTCCTCTTATAAGACAACTGAAACAAAGTCCTTTGCTCTTAAGGAATTCAAGCTTTTCTTTGTGCAGCTTTCTTTGGAGCTTCTTGCACTGTTCCATGGTATGATCTCCCTGACAGAAGATACAAGGTTTCATGAAGGCTTTGTCCATGTTTGTTCCCTTCTCTTGAGCTTTCTTGTTTCCGACACCAGCTGCATATTTCTCAGCTTTCTGTTCTTTTAATTCAGTGGCTAAAGTTGTAATGTTTTTCTTTCCACTTGACCTTTCAGTCTGGCGCTTAGTTTGTCCTAAGATTTCACCAAACACAGGGTGTGAAGCCATTTCAGCCTGTGTGTTGACAAATGACACTACGTCTTTGAACTTTGTCCGCCGATCTTGCTTCTTCTGAATGTCGATTGCAACACTCCTGAATCTCTCTCTCAGCCTGTATGGAAGCTTTGAGATGATCGTGCGCATGTTAGCAGCATTTTCCATCTCTTCTAAGTACTCCAGATCCGACATCGCATTATTGCAGTTTGTCAAAAAGAGGGCGTATGCTTCAAGTGCCTTGGTGTCATCTGCTTTAATGGCAGGCCAGTTTAAAGCCTTATCCAGGTATGCCATGGATATCTTATATTTATCACCAAAGCGTTCCTTTAGCAGTCTCTTGGCTTCAGGGTATCCTTGATCTGGATCCATATGAAAACAGCTGCGCACTAAGTCATTAGGTTGTCCATTTGTGTGCTGTTCTAGATAGTAAAGCCGATCTTTGCTGTTTTCAGTCTTGCTTTCTATGCGGTGCTCAAAGGCTCTCATGAATAGACGATATTCTAATGGATCTCCTTTGAAAACTGGAATGTTCGGTGATGGCAATGTAGATAGCCTTTGCTGCTTTATTAAGCTTTCAGTGATGTCATTTTGTCGTTGCATGACGGTAACCAGATTATCTGTGTGATCATCTGAAGTGACAGGAGCTCGTATCGCGCCTGCGCCTCTTTCACTAGTGTGGTTATGCCAAGTTCCACTGCTAGATACACTTCTCTTACTGTGGCTGACATCACGTTTCCTTGTCGCAGACGTGGCTATTTCCACCATACTGCCCTTGGTTCTACTTGACACATCTGAACATTCATATTTCCTTATCACGGCTAATCGTGCATCCGTTGCAGCGAGCTCTGCTTGCAGCTCCAACTGTTCTTTTTCAACCTTGAGCTGTAGTTCCTGTTCATCCAAAGTCTGTCTTTTTCTTAATGTATCTGATTTGACTAACAGAGCAGCTCTCTCTAATTCAACCTTTAAGCGCTCAGCACGCGCTGACGAAGTTGCAGAAGTAGTCGAAACAGACTTCGATTTTCTAGACTTACTGGTGGCTGACACACTATCTTCAGGATGTATCTGCTCATTAACCTTGTTAGCCTCTTCTCTGCGTAGTATTGCATCCTGTAGCCATGCATTCACTTCTTGCACAAATTCTCTGTGCTCATTATTTCTTGGCTCAAACCAATCCCTTTGATCTGTGTTCAAATTCTCTACGCATTCAATCTGGCAGAATAAGTCTTTAACGTCAGCATTTATTTTACTGAATTCCTTTATCTGTGTTTCATACTTTGTCAACAACTCCTTTGTTATGATTTCCACATTTGCATCATCATCCATTAAAGCATGCAATTCGTTTTTTCTCGCAGTAAGTTGTCCTAAAATAGCTCTTCTGGAGCTCATTTTAGTTTTCAAACTATATTCCAATGCTTTAAGTGTTGGTTTAACCACTCGCTTTTCCTCAATTGGGCTTACCGTGGCTTCTGTTCCTGTCTCCGTCATGATTGCTTTGATATTCATACAGTTCGTTTTTTTTTTTACTTTTTCCGTCACGCAGCAGCAATGACAAACTCGTTAAGTCCGTTAGCAATCCACTTATCACTCACCAGCCACGAGCACAGCGCATGATCAGTCAGTCCCTCGTCGAAACTTTCATTAATGTTCCACTTGCCGCAAACCTCTCGGCTCGATGTCCAATGTCAAGCGGGTTTTCTTACTAATGTAGAGGTTTGAAATCTTGATATGTGCAATGGCTTACACTAATAACTATATAACATTAATCCAAGCAGCTATTCCCATTTGCAGTGTTCATTGCCAGCCCAGCAATGCCGTTCAATAAATCCACCTCAGAAACGTTGTTGAAATAAAAGATGAAAATCTCCGGTTTTTATTCCTTGGTTTCTGGTTTACAACAAAGAATGTGAGCTGAATAATACACTTATTCTAATTGTTACTGAAAATAAAAAGAAATAACTAGAAGTTATCAGTTATCAGTTATCAGGTAAGAAAACCATTTGCTTCCACAGCTCTCAAGATCTGAATCGCGTTCTGAGAATCAACATAATGTAGCCGGAGTATGCATACTCTTAAAGAGGCAGTATACTATTTTACCAAATCTTACAAACACATGAAAAATCCTATAAACACATGAATTCTAGAAAGCTTTTAACCTTTTAAGTATTATTTAACATTTTGTAACCATTACATGAACTACTAAAATAAATTATTTACTTGTTTAACATTCATTCTTATTCACATTGCTATGAATTGTACTTTGGCCTCTACAATAATAATAATTCATTACATTTATATAGCGCTTTTCTGGACACTCAAAGCGCTTTACATAGAGGGGGGGGGGTCTCCTCAACCACCACCAATGTGCAGCATCCACCTGGATGATGCGGCGGCAGCCATATTGCGCCAGAACGCCCACCACACACCAGCTTACTGGTGGAGAAGAGACAGAGTGATGAAGCCAATTAGTATATATAGGAGGATGATTAGGATGCCAATATGGACAGAGGCCACTGGGCAAATTTGGCCAGGATGCCGGGATTACACCCCTACTCTTTCGAAAGACATCCTGGGATCTTTAATGACCACAGAGAGTCAGGACCTCGGTTTAACGTCTCATCCGAAGGACGGCACTCTTTGTCAGTATAGTGTCCCCGTCACTACACTGGGGCGTTAGGACCCACACAGACCACAGGGTGAGCGCCCCCTGCTGGCCTCACTAACACCTCTTCCAGCAGCAACCTGGTTTTCTCAGGAGGTCTCCCATCCAGGTACTATCCAGGCTCAGCCCCGCTTAGCTTCAGTGGGCAACCAGTCTTGGGCTACAGGGTGATATGGCTTACTGACAGAGACACTCACATCTCTCTGTTCCAAATTTGACTGTTTATTCATGGCGTATCCATTCACAACTATCAGCCGACTCACTCCAGCATGTTCTGGCCAGTCTGTGTATAAACACTCCAGACCACACATTGCTTTCTTGGTCAGACAGGAAGCAACCAAGTGAGTTAAGAGGAAGTGAACAACCCCCGACTAAGTTACTCGTGCTGCACACTGAACCAGGAAGTGCTTTGGCTCTGATCACGAACACACCCTAAAGCTTCCTCTTTTACACACCACCCTTCCGCTTTCAGAAGGGCTGCCCATAATCGTCAACCTTTCTTTACCAATCAGGATGGCAAATAGTCATTTAGTAACTTATTGCACCTGTTCTCCTCTTAAATTAATGTATAGATATGCTCCCTATCAGTTTTTCCTCTCATCTAAATTTTGTTTATCACCAAACATGTCATATTATCACATTTTATGTGTATATTCCATGCATACGCAAGTGCTAAGTGCACATGAATGTATGCCTTCCAGCCTTGCCTTTTCCTGTGACTGTTGTCTGTACTTGAGGAAAAGGTGGGTCCACTCCTCTGACCTCAGTCTCACACACACAGACACACACATTGCTATTTTCAATGAGACTCCCAGTTTAACTCTATTGTAATGCTGGAATTACAAGCAGACTACAGCCACACCATCAAAATCTACACAACCCTGGCCCATATGAGAACAAGCTGGAGGACCTTGGGAACCCAGTGTTTGGGTGGTTTTCATAAATAATGATCCTGTGATACTGTCAGGAAAGAAGTATATAATTGGATCTAGTCCCTGAGAGAAGCAGCATTCTTTTATGGACTGGTGAGAGTTTTAGACAACATCAAAAAATAAGTTAATTATTTGTGCGATGAGATGTAAGGACTCTTTGTTCAAACTAAAAATCTCACTAATTGCCTACAATGTGTAGTCTTCATGCAACAAATCAGCATTGAGGAGTAGCACTTTATGATTCAACAAGAGGAGCATTTCAAACGTCTCCCTTACCTGTACAAAAACAAATTACACATAGGAATGAACTTTAATGGTTCAAGGAGGAATGTCAGTACTGATGTAATAGTGAAAACTCACTGCATTATCAAATTATGTTTAAGTTGTCACCGAGTCCCACTTCTAATACAAACCAAACATAAAATGCACTTGTGCATGCAAGAGAGTCCAGTAGGACTGCTCATGAGGAGTCTAGGGGCTGTTTACATGACCCCGTTTTGAACTTTTTATGCATTTTGGATGTTCATTTACATGACAACGCCGTTTAGGGGGCTTAAAAAAGCTAACTTTTGGAAAAGTGTTTCAGGACACATTTACACAACAAAAACGTTAAAAACGATCCCCGTTCACAAGGAACGTGAAACCAACATGCCTGCCAGGCCAATGCTTGGCAATGTCAATTTGTAAATAAACACCACCTGTTTTCACAAATTCACGTTTTTGTTTACACAGAGATGATAACTGTATCTTATAAAACTTGCACTTTTAGGGGGCGTTTACACGACACCGTTTAAAAATGGATATAAAAACGGAAAACCTTTTATGCGTTTTGGGCATCCATTTAGGCCTACATGACAATGGCGTTTGGGGTGCCTGAAAATGCTATCTTTGCAGGTTTTTGAGTCTCTGTGTAAACTGAAAACTTAGAATTTGTGAAAACGAATGCTTTATTTTAGAAGCAAAAACAAGATCTTAAACAATGCTAAAATGGTTTGCTGATAGAAGAATTTAAGGCACTTCTCAGCCAGTCAGGCTGGGAGACCTGCTGAACAGCCACCCAAAATCAGTCTGACCAGGACTGTGAGAAATGTTTAAACCACCTTACACTCTAAAAAATGATGGGTTGTTTTAACCCAATTTTGGGTCAAATATGGACAAACCCAGCCATTGGGTTACATTTTTAAATTGCATTTTTGATCCAACGTTTGGGTTTGTCCATATTTGACCAAAAATTGGGTTAAAACAACCCAGCATTTTTTAGAGTGTATAGAGCAAAACAGCTTAGGCAATTTTAAGATGTTTTCCCCCATATCAGGGATCTTTATACAGTTGTATCGGAAGGATAGGGATTGTAATTGTAAACGGCTTTATTACGCCACCTGCTGGACATAAAAACCTTAAAAACTACGAAATATTGGTCCTATTGTAGGCCTTGCTTACACACACACACACACACACACACACACACACACACACACACACACACACACACACACACACACACACACACACACACGTTGGATATTTGTATTTTATGAGAACTATTCATAGACATAATTATTTTTATACAGTAAGCTAGGCCTACAGACTTTAGCCTATAGCCTATCCTATCCCTTATCCTACCATAAAACTTAACCTAGGCCTACAGAAAATATTCTGCGTTTTTACATTTTTACATTAAAAAACACATCAGACAACGATAAAAAATTATAACAAATGTTACAGGAAATATGAACACTTTACAAAAGAAATTACGTAAAGCCAAGCAGTAGCTAGGCCTACGCTAAAATGATCTTAAAGCGGATAAATGGTGCCTGATCGTTGTTGATGGTTACAAAAAGTCCACTGCGTGTCTGCAATTTGCAAACGTTAGGCTACTTATAATATTCAACAAAATTCAAAACATCTCCAATCAATTTAAATGTTTTTTTTATTTTTTTATATGTGGGCTATCAAATAACAAGCAGATATAAAGAACAGAACAAATAGAACTTCTACATGAATAAATTATATCAAGTAGGCTAGGCTATATGTAAAGCTTCACATAGCCTATATAAAATAAAAAAATAATAATAAATAAATAAAATAAAAGACATACACAGAGGAAACATTATGCATCAGTGGTATTATTAAAAATATCATCATAATATTTCAAGAATCTGTCACTTTTCTTGTTTTTAATCAACCTTATAGACTTCAGAAATGTATCAATTTCGATTTAGAAATGCGGAAAAGTATCTTGCGATTTAGAGAATTTTTGCTTGTGAATATTTTTTTTCCCAAACAAAATACAAAAATTAACAATGTAATTAATTGAAGTACTAGCTTTATCTTCTTTATAGTAACCAATCAATTGAAATGTGAGTGTGATCAGCTGTGGTCACGTGACGCACATTTGGTGATTTACGCAGCGGCACATAGAACATCAAGATGACAAAGCGACACGGTTCCTCTGTCAGCACTTTTCCAGTGTGTCCTCTCATTTTCACAAGTCAATATCCGATCAGAGACTGGCCCGCGTCCTGACTTTCTTTCTCTCTACAGAATATTTCCTCTGGTGTGTCTGATGTAGCTAGTTGCCATCGGAGGAATTTAAAGTAAGTAGCGAAAAACAGACAGTTATTAAACATTACATCAGATAGAAATATGGGCCAGCATGAACCATATTATATAAGATTGTTGTGTTATATTACTTGGTTTTATGGGAATGTGAATGCATATGATAGCCGGCTACTGACAGGGTAGCCTACTGCCATATCCTCCTTGTTAAGATCATATCACATTTTGAAAAAACAAATTAACTTGTAATTTTTTTTATTAATTTTTTTGCATGCACAAACATTTTGTTTTTCTGCACCAAAACCAACTCGTTTCTTTTTAAACAATTAAATATGTAACTATATTATAGTCGTGCTCTTTTTTTAAAAATATACTGGAATATGATCAAACGCTCAGTTGAATAAATGAGGCCTAGATTAAAGTGTATTTTTATTTTTGTGTTTCTGAGAGAAACATGCAGGGAGGATGTTCATTTAAATTGATCTTCTTTTGATTAAAATATTTTAAATTCAAAACTTCTCAAAACGATTATTTCATGATTCGCATTAAGTCGACAGCTGAGTGTTGTTTACGATTTGAAATGACAGTTTGATCAACAGGAGTTGGTCTAATAAAAAAAAAACTATTATTTGATTAAATCGTGCAAAACATTTAGCTGTTGAGCATGTGTAATTGACTGTGACTATACATTTTTAGATGCAAAAAACAACTAGGGAATGAAATTACAAAAACTCTTATTAAAGAAACACAATTGACAACGTAGAATAACAGGAAAAACTGCAGAACATCTTATGTAGAACATGTAATAGGCTATCTTACGCTGCATGGTATGTCAGAAGTCACGTTATGACGTAGATTACGTAAGGACGTACAATAAAAGCTGAACCAGAGATGTCTTTTTAAAACTAGTTCTTTGAAATAATCCACTCGAAAGAACCGATTTGCCTAAACGATTCTGGTTTATTACTTTGGCATGCTCATGCCTTACTGTTTTTGCGCAGCTTTATCACATTCATTCACACATTCCTCTGAAAAGCAGCTTTACAGAAAAAGTTTGTAAACAGTCAACTTGTTTGTTTGTATATTTAATATTAATATTTTTCTTTCTGTGTTAAACATTCGTATATAAAGATGGCATTGACAAATGATCAAACGATCAGATATGCAATAACTGCATTTTTATTCAAGTTGTGTTTGAGAGAGACACAAACAGGGAGGCGGGTTGATGTTTGTTTAAGCAGGAACCACATGACCGTCTTGCTCGTAATGTGTTGTGTTTCTCTAATGGCAGTCAGCCATCTCATCTCAGCCCAACTACCTTGCAAATTAAGAATTAATCATTCCGTACAGTGTTAACTCAAGATTTCCAAGAGATCTGACGGACATTACGCGTCAGCGATGCCAGGTACGATATTTGCACGGTTTTCGTAGCTTTCTGTAGCTTGCACTGTGTTCCTCTCGGTGTGTGTGTGTGTGTGTGTGTGTGTGTATTTGCGCGTCTCGACCTGACTTTACAGCGTCTGTCTGTCTCTGTCATTGACTGGATACTGTCTAATGTCTAAAAAGCAGTTCCGAGCGCAAATATGGCCGTGCAAACCGAATCTTGTTTGATTGTACGTCATGTTGGAGTGCTTTACTCGTACACGTTTAACACTGCGTTATTTGCTACTCGTATTTGTTACGAAGTTCTTCTAGATAAACGGACAACTCGCACGTCATTTCAAGGGGTGTTGAGGCACACTTGGGTTGTCACTGCATTTCTCAGCACGACCGTCAGTCTATGCTAGTTTACTCTCATTGCTGCTATGAGCCATATCCTATTCAGAAATGCCATGGAGTTAGGCTATATACGCGTTGTTGAGAGCTTGTTTGTCCTCTAAATAAGTTATTCTGCCTTTCTCGGTGTAATACTGTAAAAGTGGATTACATAATTGGCTTTAAGAGTGTTTATAAAGCTCGTGTAGAGACCGGTGTAACGGATAATCCGTTTGTGTGGTTGTGTTTCGGCGCGTTCGTGTTTAAACTATTATTGTAACTTAGACTTTTTTTGCCAAATATTTAATGAGTTTGTTTACTATTTTCTGTTTATTCGCCTGTGGCCCAATATCAGAGTGCTTGTCTAGTTTGTGTTGAAGAAGTAAAGGTTATCTGTGTGTTCAGGCTGTTGTTGAGATTTCAGCTTGGTGTCTGTATTCTAAACCTATATGGTATAAACACACATGCAGAGGCGTGTTGTTGCATAAGCTTCAGGTTTTCTGCAGTCTGTCACACACGTTACACATCACTTTGTGTTTGAACAAAATGCAACTTGTATAACCACTGCTATTATTAGCTTCTTAAATCGACCCAGTTGTCCTGACTTAGCTGCTTGTCTTGTAGGGGTGAAAGAGGAATCCTGAATCTGTGACTGTGATTAATGGATGCTTTGACAAGTGAGCTGATAAACATATTCTCTCTGAACTCGACCAAGGTGTTATTTTGTTGACCTGATCTGTATTGTGTTGGGACCATTAAAAAAGCCATAAAACAGTCTATAGTAGGATGTTGTAGACTAGTTTTGTGAACGTATGTTTATATGACAATGGACTATGATACATAGATGCTTGTGATTTGGCCTTGTCTTATATTTAAAATGAGGGCAGACAGATTCAAAAGAGAGTACAAACAGATTTTTTGAACATAAGCTTTGTAGCACTGTTGCAGTGATGCTGACTGAGTGTTAAGAAAAAGTGGTCTACCCTAGTTTGTCAATATTATAAATGTTCTCGTCTGGATTACACTTGCTGGCCTAATTAGTGTGTGTGTGTGTGTGTGTGTGTGTGTGTGTGTGAGAATATGTGGCACTGTGAGGAAGATGCTACCTATACATTTGGGAGTTTTTTTTCTTGTCACTATAGCTACATTGTCAGTGTTTGGGATTGACAACTAACTGCATTTACTTACAAGCGTGAGTCTCAAAACATACTGTTTACACAGCTGCTTACAATAGCTGCTTGAGTCCTGTCTGTATAAACAAGTAACAGAAGTCAAACATGTATTATAGTTGTAACTATCGCCTGTAACTTACTATAGTGACAGTGATCAAATATGGCGATGTCCATAAAACTGAAAAGTCTTATTACGTTTGACATTTAAGTGTTCAGTTGAGGTGTGAGTTAATCTGTCAAATCTTCATTAACAGACAACAGCTTTTGTTACTCTCAAGAGCAAGATCCAGAAGAGTGTGATTGATGAAATGAAATGCCTTTAAATGAAACGGCTCCTATGGCTCCAAAATGACACACAAAAACCCTCTATACGCTCATGTGGAGTGTCTCTCTTGCACTATATGACATGAAAGACGGCTAGTTCTTAGCACAGGACTAGGCACAGGGTTTGCATAAAATGCAGTTGTGAGTCCTGAAAATGTACAGGTGCCAGTTCAGTTGCAGAATGCAGTTTTCAGTTCTGTAAATATTAACCAAGCTGTGTGAATGCGACCATATTAAGGATTCAAATACTGGATAAACCAAATTCTGTTGCTTTGTGAACTGTCACTGCTGGCTTAGTCAAACTCACTAGGGGTTTGTAAAGGTGATTTTGGAGTAATGGTTCGTTTCCACAATGTAGCATCCTAACACAGAAATAATAATGGATTGATTTTGAATGCTGTACATATATCTATCTATATTATTATCATCCTAAATAGCACGCCACAAGAGAAACTTCACTTACAGTTGATTTCAATAGAGTTTTTTGATGAAGGCAAGGCAGTGGCACAAAACTTAAAATAAGTAATACACACACATTCTAGGTAAAATAAGTAATTTAGATTTAATTATAATTTTTTAAAATGACATTATTATTACCTTGTAGGAAAATTAAACTATTTGCTTTAGAAAAAAACAAGTTTTAGCTAAATACATTTTTTTTGTCATTGTCAAGTCACTAAAGCGCTTTATACAATATAGTTTCAAAGCAGCTTTACTGTGTTAACAGTAAAACAATTCAATGATGCTGCTGCAAACAGAGTTCAATTCTGCTGTAAAGCAGCTCTAAAAAAAGAAAATGGTGTTTAGCTGTTGTTCAGCTGAAGTCAGTTAGTGTCCATTTTCCTCTTCATAACTGTTTCATATAGGTTTGTCACTTGTGTACTCATATTGGAAATGTGAGCAAGGGCCCTGTTTTCATCTAGGATGTGAGATTTCCTCATTCATTTTTATTTTATTAAATGTAACGTATAGCCTTGTGATATGTATCGAACGTGTTGTATCGTGAGGCCTCTGGTTATTCCCACCCCTAATATTTATGTAATGCATTGAAACGGTTTGTTCGTACAAACATGTAATATTGAGTTAATTTAAAAACACAAACCAACACATTCTTACCTGTGAAAGGTTATCCCATTTCTTTGGGAATTTAAATCCTGGTGGTTTCACAACTAGCTGAAGCTTTGCAATGTTGTGGCATCATTGATTCTGACAGGCTGACCGTTGCAAGATGGCGTGCGCTGACGTGTCTCGAGCAATCGAATGTAGCATCTATACATCTCTATCTTAGACATGGCTGTCTTGAAGAGGTGACATTTTGATGGATTTACCAAAAAAAGTGTAACATAACATGGGCTCAGCATTGCAGATGAATGTTTTGTCAGAACCCTTGTGTCAGTGAAGTCGTACTCCGTTTGCTTGTTTAAGGTGTGTGTCTCTGTTTGCTATCTATCACCTGTCAGGTGTGTTTGAAGCCCCCAGTCCTTCATCTTAGTAGCTCATCCTCTCATGTCATCACTCACAGATGAGCTTATTTCCTCCAGTGATGTCACTGCTATTATTAAGCCTTAAGTCTCTGATCTCTCATACACCAACGTAACACACATTAGACAGACAGCCACAAATGTTCTGTGGTTCTGCTACCTTCCTATGAACTCAATGCTGCACAGTACGACATATTGCCTACTGTCTATTCTTCATTGTCACAATAAATCAAACAACAGAATTCTACATTGTACACCTCACTATACATTAGTCACATGACTTAATGTATGCTTAATTCAGCAAGACGCAACCACTTTTTGATCAAATGATGAGTCAAGAAATGTAAAAAAAAAACATGGCCTTTTTTTTATTATTATTAAAGGGGTGGTAAAATGCCCTTTTCACATGTAAAATATGTAAAATAAATATCTGATGTCCCTAGAGTGTGTGTGTGAAGTTTTAGCACAAAATACCCCCACAGATATTTTTATATAGTATGTTAAAGGGGCTATATGGTACTTTTTCCCCAAAGTAAACGAAACAATAGCCTTTTTATTTTACCATTTATGACTCAAACATCTCCTGATGAGCACACTGACACCTTGTCTGCTCACAGTGGGTGCACCTATAAGCCTGTATCCTATTTTTCCTATTTTCTGTCGGGTCGGATTTTTCCCGCGCTGTCTGCGGATGTGACGTCAAGCGCGTTCATGTTAAACGTTTCAGATCACTCAGAACACTTATCTCAAACAATATATGTATTTGACTGTTCTTACCTCTGTAAACACAATGTTGACCTGACCTCCTTGCAGCAGATGACTTGTGAAGTGTGCACGTACGAGCGAGCAGAAAGGAAGAGTTCTGTTTTTTGGCCACAGGTGTCAGTCGCGAGTTTAAATTTCAGAAAAACGCATATAGCCTCTTTAAAGTTGTCACTTTTTGAGGGTTTGCAAAAACGCACGGTTTTGTGGCTGGCCCTTTAAATGCAAATAAGCTTCTGCAGAGGGCGGAGTTTCAAGAGCTTGTGTGTGTTAGCAGCTGCGATTACCTCACGCAGACACACTAAACTGACAGAAACTGTTCTGCCTTTGATGTTAAAACGGAGTCAGACAAAGATGGAGAGACTCAAGAAGAATGACAACATGTAGAATGCAACAGGACGTCTCTGATTGGTTAGTTGATGAATTTATGTTGCTGATGTGGAGTTAACTCTCTTCAATTAGCATATTCTGTCATGATAATCTATAAATTGCTCGTATAAGAACTGTTGTGAGATGCACACAGAGTGACTTTCTATTGCATGTGAAAAGACGGATGCTAAAGTTTGAGCTGACTCACAAATGTACTCAACAACAACTTTTCCTCTTCTCAACATGGACTGTGTGTTCCCGGGGGCGGGGCTTATGTACATTTTAGGATCGGTGATGTCACTAATCCCGGAGGAATGTGTAGTCCATACCAGCTGTTTGTTGTAGTCCTTTTCTTTAAAAGCATATATCTCCCTTTGCTTTGAACTTTGAGCGTTGTAACTTTGCAGATGTTGTTTATGCTCAAACAGCAACATTACACACTAACTAAAGTTAGAAAAGTGAAATCATACTCAACCACCCCTTTAATACACGGCCTATGGAGGCAGCATTCAGGTTCAGATTTCAGTCAATGCTTGTAAGCCGGTGGAATCTTTTTCTTCTTCTTCCCTAACCTGCTTTTTCTTGCTGTGCTGCAACAGGTTAGACCAGGGGTGTCCAATCCTGCTCCTAATTGTCCTGCAGCGTTTATCTCGCCTCGAAAACCTGTCTGGAAGTTGCTATGCCTAGTAAGAACTTGATGGTGCGCTGGTTCAGGCGTGTTTAAGTGAAGTTGGAGCTAGAGTTGCAAAATTCCATGAATTTTCAAGGCTGGAAACTGTCCATGGGAATAAACTGTGAATTTGTAAGATTGAAATAAATTTCTGTTGAATTTCCACCCTGCACATTCTTCAATCACGGGTCGCACCCCCTGCATGCACTGTGCATTCCTCCATAATACGCAGTGATAACAACAGTACTGTATATTGTGATATATTCTTACCAATTAAAATATTGGTTTTCTATTTTAATATACTTTAAAATAGTTTATTCATCAGCCATTACTACAGCCTTCAGTGTCACATGATCCTTCAGAAATCATTCTAATATGCTGATTTATTATCAATGTTGGAAACAGTTATGCTGCTTAATATTTTTTTATAACCTGCGATACTTTTTCAGGATGATGGGTCACACTTTAGTTTAGGGTTCTCACTATTAAATACGACTTATGCTTCAATAAACTTCTAATTACTGCTTATTAATGGTTTTATTAATAGCTTATTAAACATTTCTTGCTTCTAATAAAAGACAGAACAATGCCTAAAAGCTGCTGTGTGACAGGGTGTACTGCAAACAAGCTAAAAAACCCAGAACTAAGTTTTTATAAGCTACCGGACCGTAAAAGCTAGCCTTTAAGGAGACAAAAGTGGATACAGGCAATAAGACGTGAAGCATCAGCTGGAAGAATGGGTACATTTAATCAAATAGTTCATATTTATTATAGTAAACATCAAAGTGGAAAAATACCAATTGGCCCAAGCTACAGCTTGCTAACACACATAGCTAATTAGCCTTCTAAATAACTTGTCCCATCATTTTAGTAATCAACTGCAACTAACTTTCATAAAGCTGAGGCTATGTGCTTATTGATTATTATTACATAAGTTAAGGGTTGATCTATTGATCTTTGTTAGGTATAGGTATAGGCTAAATGAGGCTGTTACCTGGTGATTCAATCAAATAGTTGTAGATGTCAGGGTTCACGTTGGGCCGTTCAGGTTGATCATTTCTCCAACAAAAGGAAGGTAAGGAAAAGGGGCACTGACATAGACCAATACAATTTAGTTTCTCAATATATATCCTCCTCTCAGGTTCACATAGGGTGGTGAAATAAACCTTTGGCATGGTTAAAAATAATGATTTTTTTTTTTTTGCATGTCCTGTCGCCGATTACGTTCCCCATCAGTGAGTGTATAGTTCTCAGAGTAATATGACACGACTCTGTCTCAATTGCCTGTATCCACTTTTGTGTCCTTCAATGCTTGTTTTTTTGGGTCGACAACTTATAAAAACGTAGTTATGGGTTTATTTTAGTTTTTTTGCTGTACACTTAAACTAAAGTGTTACTCTTTGAACAAAAAGTTAATAAAGAACAGCATTTATTTAAAATAAAAACCTTTTATAACAATACACACTACTGTAAAATAAAAAGTTATAGTAATTGTTAGAAAATATTTCTATTTTGAATAAATGCTGTTCTTTTAAACTTTTTATTCATCATTGAATCCTGAAAAAAGTATCACAAGTTCCAAAACAATAGTAAGCAGCACACAACTGTTTTCAACAGTGATATAGCTGGAAGTGTAGTATCAAATCCGCATTAGAATGATTTTTGAAGGATCATGTGACACTGAAATAAATAACACATGCATAACAATTGCTGCTATAAAAATATTTTTTCATATTTACTTAATTAGAAGTAATTAATTGGAAAATATATCAATATGCAAAAATAAATAAATAGCTAACGTCCACTTATGAGTCATATGACCAAGCAAAATGTTCATATTTATCTTTGTATATGATACAGTTCATATGAATTTCCCCAAAATTCCAATTAATTCCCATAAATTCCTGTTAAGTTTCCAATTTAGATTCCCCAGATTAAGTTCCCATGGAAAGTTTTGGGAAATTGTTTGCCCCTTTACAACCATAGTTGGAGCTCAACTGCAGGACTGGCCCTCCACGAGGCCTGTTGCAAACGCTGTTTGCGGTGTTCATCGCCATGGTTACTTATGTTACACGGCTAACCTGCTCCGGAGACAGGTTTTATTTTATAGGAGGTTATATCAGCTGTGAGCAAAGTGACATATCTGATGCAATAAAACTAATTCCCGTCTCTTGCTCCCAATTAAAGCAGTTCTCATATATATATATATATATATATATAAACATAAATATTTAAAGTAATATATATATATATAAATAAACATAAATATTTAAAGTAATATATAAACATTTAAAGTAATTGAATAAAAATTAATTTGTCATGTCTACAAGTTACCAAGTACAATGAAAAACTTAACGTAGATATAAAGACTTTATTTATATTATAGGAATTATAATTATTCATATGTTGGTTAAATAATTATACATTTACAATTATTATTAAACTTTGCATTGAAACTAATATAAATATATGTATATAAATAGAAATACAAGCTTTAATATATAAATCTTTTAAAATGACTAAACTTATGTGTTTTCTTTTGAGCTCTATAAATAGCCTAATTTAAATTATAAATGCAAGGGAATCAAATTATAGTCACATATTTAATTCAGTTGCCATCTCAAACTTTCTCTGCATCATCAGGGTGTGTTCATGCTTTGTAAATGCGTTTAAATTCATGATATTTATTCATAAAGATCTTATAATCTTCAGCAGAGTAGTGAATTGCGCGCCAGAGCCATCGTCATCGTGTTCCGTGTGATTGGCTGTTTGCCGCACGTGTCACACTTTCAGGCGCAAGCGCTTCAGAGTTACTGGATAAAACAGAACGTTTATATGTGAGCCCGCTTATCTAAACCAGGTTTTATATATAGTTATGTCAACTGTCTAAACCTACTCTGAAACTCAGAGTTTGTATAGCTAGCTTCATGCCCACACACTTTAAAGGCTGTGTGAAATAAAGGGGTTGTTAAGATTCTTCAGGCATTTTATTATGTATCAGGTTCATTGTTCCCTCTAGTGTTTACAGCAGGCATTACTGTTGACGCCTGCAGCTAAGAAACATGCACATGTTTTGAGTTACTAACTTAGGTGTTTCTGTTTGAGCAGATTTTTTAATGCATTGTACAGGGGTTAAGACGTGCAAGAATGCAGTCTATTGGCAAACAAATCTGAAAAAGAAACAACCAAATCGAAAAACTATCAGGATTTATTTGGGAATGTACATTACATATATTATTAGTGTGTGCTGTTTATTAATTAATTCTGTTTATGATCTTAACAGATCAACATGGTGAGTGTTCAGTCATGTTGCAAAGTTGCATCATTATGGAATGTGATCCTGTCCATGTACAGAATGAGTAGGTGTGGTTGTTTAAGTATTATGACAAGCCTTATGCAATAGTGTTTAGCATTATACTATATAAACAGCTACTCGCCTCGTCTCCTTTCAGCAGCCCTGCACTTGCCCAACTCTTAAAATTATTGTAAAATATTTCTCTAATTCTTCATTGTTATATTTGCCATTCAAACGTTTAGATGGATTAAAAAAATATTTTTTTATCCTGGAAGGACTGATTAAAAGGAGCAAAAGTGACAGTACAGACTACAAACAATTCAAATAAACGCTGTTCTTTTGAACTTTTAATTGATAAAAAAAACTTAAGCAAACAGTTTCTTTCATAGTAGAATTATGTGACACTGAAGCTGGGAGTAATGGCTGCTGAAAATTCAGCTTTGAATTTGAACATCACAGAATAATTTTAAATAATAAATTAAGTTTAAAATATTTTAATATAGAAAAGTTTTCAAATTGTAATATTTCACAATATACTGTAATTGTAAAAATAAAAACACTGTATTTTTTATCAAATAAATTCAAGCCTTGTTGAGCATAAGATACTTTCAAAAATATCTTACTGAACCCAAACCTTTGAATGGTAGTTTGTGTGTTTAATAATACTGAATATGTATTTGGAATGCATTATATATATATATATATATATATATATATTGTATGTGTGTGCTTTTTGTGGTCAGTTCAAACAGTTTGCTCTCTTAGTACACGCCAGATTTTTTGCTGTATTTTTGTATATTATTTTGATGTCTGAAATTATTTGTAGAATGTTACATTCCAGGTGGCAGTTTCAGTTTGCTTTCTTGAAACAAAGAAAGAAGTATACATTTAAAATAGCCGCTCATATTGTTTGACAAAACAAAATATTAAATATATATATATATATATAAATAAATATAGCTGCAAGCAGCGATTACGGGCCCAAGCCGGTGGCACCGCCACCCCGGTGCCTTTAGTTGCACTAAAGGCACCGAGGTGGCGGTGCCACCGGCTTGGGCCCTCCATCGCTGCTTGCAGCTATATTTATTTATATATATATATATAAAAACCGCCACCCCGGTGCCTTTAGGGTTCCTGTGCACGACGGGCAATAACGTAACTCCGCTTTGACTGTCCAGAAGAAGTCTGCTTTAGAGCTTGCATCAGTGTGGGTTCTGCAAAAGTGCGCATCGAGGGCACATATCAACCACAAAGTATGCGTGAGCACCCTTCTGAAACCTAAAATTAAAAATTAGACACCCTACAGTCTCATGGACTTAACGGACACATGAAATCAGCAGCCATTATAAGTACACAACACCGAAAATTCCTATGAAGTGTGGTATATATATTCATTGAAATTACTGTACTTTAAAACACTTGTTTAAAAGAAAAAAACACATGTATACATAGTATAAAACACTAGATGGCACAATATACCTATTTTTAATAGTCTTTCTGCCCCCCTCCCCCCACACACAGAGACAGGGGGGGCTGTCTGTGTGTGTGCCCTCCCACACACACACACACACACACACACACACACACACACACACACACACACACACACACACACACACACACACACACAGACAGATCCTCCCCTCCCCTCCCCACCCCACACAGACAGGCACACACACACACAGAATGGCAGAGAGACAGAGAGAGACACAATCCACATTCAAACCACAATATCTGACTTTCTGTTGGTCGGAGCTAATGACTGTAAATTAGAAAGTTGTTCGGCTTGATAATATCAATATACACGCTGAGTTTTGTAACTGTAGGTAAAACTATAACTAAGTTATAACACACTTTATGCATCCTTTTTTAATCATAAATTTGTTTCCTCGCCACGGCCAAACCGTTCGAGATATCAAAAATCCGTCCGCAATTTATCATCCTCAATGTCTTGACTTCATGCTGACCGAGTTTCGTGGTCATCGGAGTAATTCTCTAGGAGAAGTGTTTCAAATGCCAGAACATGCGTTTCCATACAACCCATAATAGCCGACTTTCTGTTGGACTGGCGTAAAACTTAGAGCACATGGATGTGACTATTGTGAGTCAAAGTTATAGCGCCACCAACTGGCAGCAGGAAGTGTGTCACTTTCAAAATGCTTTGAAGTCACCCTCTTATTTTTACCGATTTGCTTCAAACTTCATCTGTATAATGTAAACACACGGCAGATGTAGACCTGTGAAAGGATTATTGATATCTTAAATACTGTTGCCATGGCAACGCATCAAACTTTAATATTCTTTTTTAAAGTTTTTGAGACTCTTAACATGCTTGAAATTGCATGAAACTCGACAGACACTTTACATTTATTGCCTAGTACACTTGTGCAAAGTTTCAGAAACGGGCGTGGTAAGGGGCTCAGTAGCGCCACCTTTAGTCAAAAATGGGGTATTAGTTTTACCTACAGTAACAAAAATCGGTATTTATATTTATCTCCCCGAGCCGGACAACTTTCTAATTTACAGTCATTAGCTCCGACCAACAGGAAGTCAGATATTTTGGTTTGAATGTGATTTGATGGGAATTTTGCCAGTCTCTCTCAGTGTCTGTGTGTGTGAGAGAGGAGGGGGGCTTTATGTTAACCCTTTCTCTGCTGTGTGGGACTTCTCGGGCACTTTTGGGGCCCTTAACGTGCTCGAAAACTCTTGAAACTTTGCACACAGGTCAGAACCTGCGGCCATTAGGGCCGGACTGAAGCTGGTACCCGGGCGTGGCAGGGGAGCTCAACAGCGCCCCCTTGAACGTGGTCCGAAAACTTGGTCCATATATCAAACACGTTTGCATGTAATAATATGAAACTCGGTACACATATAGATTTAATCGGGCCGAACAACTTTCGTGCTCTAAGTTTTACGCCAGTCCAACAGGAAGTCGGCTATTATGGGTTGTTTAAAAACGAATCCCCCTGGAATTTTATATACTCCTCCTAGAAAATTATTTTGATCGCCACCAAACTCTGTCAGCATGAAGTCAAGACATTGAGGATGCTAAATTGCAGACGGATTTTTGATATCTCGAACGGTTTGGCCGTGGCGAGGAAAAGAATTTATGGCGAGAAAAGAGAAACACGATGTGTTATAACGTCTTCATACATTAACTGATCTTGATGAAACTTCAGTAGCGTGTTTGTTGTAAGAGGCCGATCACATGGATGTAACTAATGTGAGTCAAAGTTATAGCGCCACCAACTGGCAGCAGGAAGTGTGTTACTTTCAAGATGCTTTTGACTAAAGTGGGGGGGGGGTATTTTTACCTACAGTCACAAAACTCGGTATGTATTTTGTGCACATCGAGCCGGACAACTTTCTCATTTACAGTCATTAGCTCCGACCAACAGGAAGTCAGATATTTTGGTTTGAATGTGGTTTTGTCTCTCTCTGACAGAGTTCCCCCTGCCATTCTGTGTGTGTGTGTGTGTGTGTGTGTGTGTGCGTGCGTGTGTGTGTGTGTGTGTGTGCGTGCGTGTGTGTGTGTCCGTTAGGGCTGAACGATACATCGAATTTTCATCGTCATCGCGATATGAACTCCCGCGATGAACACATCGCAACAGACAGCCTGACACGATGAATAATGCCTGGTTCAGATTAGCACTAACTTACACGTTTTTGACTCCTAAAATCTTGTCGTGGACAAGAAACATGTCAGACTACACGTTGCTCTCCGACCAGTCATCGCGTGCCGTCACACACACACATTCACTTGCAAACATTCACTCGCACGCACAGACACACAAACACACACACTCACTGTCCCTCGCTCACTCACTCACGCACGCACGCACACACATACGCTCACACACTCACTGTTGCACTCACTCACGTCTCGCCTCGCTCACATATTCAACCCGTCGTGGAGGACCGTTAAAGAATTAAACATGCTATAGTCTTTCTGTCGTGAAGCATCGCAGACGCGACGTAGGTTGTCGCCCACTATGACACACTATACGAGATGAAACGATCGAATCTTGCGTCACGACGCCCGTTGTCGTTATTACGAATCTCCACGACACCCATACAACGGATCGTGCCAAAATCGCGCTAAAATCGTGTATTCTGAACCAGGCAGGTAATAAACGTTTGACCTATCACGCAAAGAACCTATTAAAGCACTAAGACATGGGAACAGTATAGTTAACAATCACATTTATCGCAAGTCATATCGTCATCGCAATATTAAACAATGTTATCGCACATCGCAGCTTTTCCTCATATCGTGCAGCCCTAGTGTCCGTCTGTCTGTGCAACTAAAGGCACCAGGGTGGCGGTGCCACCGGCTTGGGCCCGTAATCGCTGCTTGCAGCTATATTTTATAATGTTATTGCTGTCAAAATAAGACATGATTTTGGTGTTGATGTATCCATAACATGTATGTATGTTTATCTTTTTCAGAGCCAGCAGAAATGAACGGGGCTGACGTAGGAAAGATGTCGGGCAGTGGGGTTTCAGGAAGTGAGGGAAAGGATCCAGTAGCCAATGGGCATGCAGAGAATGAGTCCAACCCTTTTGCAGAGTACATGTGGATGGAGAACGAGGAGGAATATAATCGGCAGGTCTGTAGACTTAGTTAAAAACACACAAACTCCGATCAGGTTGGGTTTTTCAGTATGACTGAGGTGTGTGTTAGCGTTCAGTACAGTTCAGTTTATAGTTTTACATTTTTAGGAGCATTTGGAGTTCTGTGGCTCTTGAATTGCCAAATGTAAAAAGGCTTTACATATTATCATATTTTTAAATCAGCTTGGAAGTTACCTTTTACCTTATTGTCAATCTGTTTATATCTCAGGTAGAGGAGGAATTGCTTGAGCAAGAGTTTTTGGAGCGCTGTTTCCAAGAGATGTTGGATGAGGAGGATCAGGATTGGTTCATTCCTGAGAGAGACCTCCCA
The DNA here is from genome assembly GCF_949152265.1 of Phoxinus phoxinus. Classification (NCBI taxonomy): domain Eukaryota; kingdom Metazoa; phylum Chordata; class Actinopteri; order Cypriniformes; family Leuciscidae; genus Phoxinus; species Phoxinus phoxinus. Next base: position 18,087,855 of record NC_136877.1, on the reverse strand, counting down.
TCAGTCGGACAGATTCAGCAACAGCTCAACGGACTTTCTGTCAGCAACGGCAACGCAGAGGAAATCTTGGTGAGCTCATGGACATAAGTTTATAAAATAGTCAAATAATCTTAGAAATATAGGCTAGTTAGTACACCTAAAATTGTCATCATTTACTCACCCTCACGTCAATTCTTGTTCTATGAAACACAAAGATATGTTTCGACTGTTTCTTTGTTTATACAATGAAAGTCATAGAGTGCAACAGTGGAGTTCCTGAAGTAAAAGGCCATTCAACTGATTTTGAACAATAAGTTATAAACTGACCTACTGTAAGCCACAAGGTTGTTATAATGATGGTAAATGCTTATGTTAAGGCCACTGTATTTTTTAAATGATTATATTTAACAGTGGAATTCCTGGTAAAAATAAATAAATGGATAAATTACAGATGATTCTGCAAATAAATCTCCATTAATCAGAGAATCACAATCAGCAATTCATGCCACAAGAGTTCTGTAGGCCCCGTCCACTCCCATGAAGCACTTCAAATGACTATGTAGTCAGTCTTCTGAATCATTGTGCTGAATTTTTGTAAATGCATAATTTGCTATAGACCTTATGTAGCCCCGCCCCTTTTCAGCGCTGCGCTCGTTGTCTTTTGTCTTCCGGTCTGTATTTTCACAGTGATCTTGCGTATTTCTGAATGAACGGCTCGTTTAAAATCTTCCCGGTCTACTGACATTTGTTAAGACGTCCGCTTTAAACATTACAATCCTCATGATAACTTTTGTTAACTTTACAATAAGTAAATCCACTACAGAACGACTGCAAAATTAGAAGTTCAAAGGTTCTCTGGCGCATAAGGTCTATAAGCTTATTAATAAATGAAATGATCTCCGTGTGTGTGTGTGTGTCTGTCTATACCAGTCAAAAGTTTGCACACGTAAATGTTTTTGAAAGTAGTCTCTTTATCTCATCAAGGTTGCTTTGATTTGTAAAAAAAAAAAAAAAATACAGTAAAAACCAGTAATATTGTTTTATTTCCGATACCAAGCCGCTGAAAAAAGTGGTCTGGCATTGTTGCACTCTATTGGAGTCCAAAACAACACTGGAAACCATTGACTTTCATTGAATGGACAAAAAATATATTTTTACATTCAGCAGTAAATAATATTTAAAAATAAAGCACTAATTTGTTAGATATATTGTAATTGATTATTCTCTTTGTCTCCAGCGAAAGAGCATCTTAAACCCTGAAGCCAAGGAGTTTGTGCCTGGGGTGAAATACTAAGATCATCGTTCCTCCTCTCTCATGCAAACATCGGATCATATACTCAAAGACTGTTGTGCCCATGTTTTTGGATGGTCACATAAATGCACTCTTCTACACATTTTCGAAGGGGCAGGAATACAAATGTATTTTTTTTGGGGGGGTGGGAGATGATTGTCTATAGCTTTATATTTCTGTTATGTACAAACCAAGGGTATTAAGTTGAAACACGACCTCTAGGAGGTGCTGTAACTAGCTAATATCATACTCATTACCAGGCTGTTTTATGTTGTTCTACCCTTGCCGAAAGGGCTGTTCTTGTCATTGTTTCACAGTTTGTGCCTGATCAGGTCTTTGCTTTCCCTCCCCTGTTTTTTTGTTTTTTAATTGATATTTTGTCGCGGGAAGTTTTGATGCATCTGTTCACATTCCTGAGTTTTAAGGGGTGTGGCCATAAATGACTGGGGGTGTGGCTTGTGGTGGGCGGAGCCCCTGGTTGGATGCTGAGGAAAGGATGTTGGGGAATTCACATGAATTCAACTTTTGATTTTGAATTTAAATCGTTACACGCAGGACTGAATTTCATTTAAAAAATGGAAGGGAAAAAAGGCAAATAAAGAAGAAAGGTTCGTACTCAGTTGGATTATTTCTTGTGTCTGGATGCATCTTAAATCTACCAGTAAAATGTGTACTGAAACTTGGTATTAATTCTCACATTTAATATAGCATTACCATTAAATACTATCCATTGAACGTATGCATATGCATGAAATCGATCATCCATTTATCAATTTCCAGGAGATGGCTTGGAAACATCTGGTTTCTCATCAGAATAACTGTTTTTATTTAAACTGCTTTATGGAATGGAGAATATGTAATTGCATTCTAAGGTTCATGAAAGTGATTTATTTGTATTTTTATGTAGTACATCTAAGTAGGCCTAGAAACAGCGTGGCATTCATCACAAATTCAAGTCTCATACTACTGAAATCCCTTTAACCCTACTTTATTTATTTGATTTTATTCTTTTTTGGGTGATATTCAAACTATCAAATCCTGGCAATTATAAGACAGTAATTTTCAGCTATAATGAATGGTATTGAGAAATTCTTGTTAGCAGCATTATATATTACAGCAATTACAACATCTACACTTTGAACAAGTGTCAAGATTTATCTACCATCAATTTTATTTTACTTATGTATTCTTTTTTTGCCATAGCAAAAAGACATCTGATAAAACAATGTATGGAAATGCTGACGTAGTTGACCATGAAGGTCTGACGTGATTTTAATTGCAAGTTAAGAAGAATAATTTGATCAACAGAGAAGTTTCAGTTCAGGCCTAGTAACAGCACATCACTACATACTCGTACTGATAAAATAGTGCATTTGGCTTCAAAACTCTAAATATATATTGTAATAATTTATAATCAAATTATTCAATGGTTTAAAATGGTGAACAATAGATTTCATTTTTTGAGACAAACAAGGTCCCAAACCGTGAGATCGCCCTATTGATTATGTACACTGTTCAGATAACAGGTTACATTTTATTGGCATGTGCGCTTTACGCCAGGCAGCTTCATCAGCATAGATGTCTGCAAACTTGATGGGATCTCAGTGTGTGTGCAGCGATATTGATGGACAACAGCTGAACGAGGACAAGAGGACACAGAAGACAGTGTGAAGATCATGTAAATCATATTGAAAAGCTGTCAAGCTCAGGTTGTGTGTCCATGTACTGTCTCTGTGTGCTCATACTCTGGTTTTCACTGCATAAGCAAAGACAATTTGTTTTATTACTAAATCCAGTTTATTGTTGTAGTTGTTATCAAGCTCGAATATTTTTATATATTTTTGAAAGTTCACAGGAGACTGATGGCAGGATTTACAAAGGATACACAGCAAAATGCAAACCTCTGATAAGCACCAAAAATAGAAAGGCAGTTTACAAAAAGAAAAAGAACATTTTGTTTCGAATCTAATGTCCTTAAAAAAAATCCATCTTTTGTCTTATCAATGCAAAGTACTGTGTACCATCATATCAATGCAAAGTACTGTGTACCATCATGCCAATCCACACTGTCACTGTGAGACCAGATTCTTATCTAATACAAAATATTGACAAAAACTATGATAACAAAATAACACTGTTGCTGACACATTTTGTTCCATGATCTTACAGCACATGTTCCTTTTCATAGCCATAGTCAATGCTGAATGGTTCACTGATGCGTAAATCATGGATGTTTTGATCCGGTTTTCAACATTTATTGCTTAAGTTCTTAGAAGACCAGATTGCCTAAAATACCGTACGTCTCCAAACAAGTCTCATGACGATCAGCAAGATATTAGTTTCAGTACATCCTGTAACAAGGACAAATAGAGGCGGGTCTTCTACATCTGTATGTATGTATGGTCACACACAGGATGTGGTGATAAGGAAAAGATGTGTGGGGTTAGGAACTGATGCTGACAGTCATTTGACCCTGAACATTACATTTACATCAAATCTTTTTGGCCTTATTTTTTTCAAAATATCAGAGTCTGTGTCAAGTTTGAGTACAAGTCCACCCGAGTGCGTCCCAGTTCATTCAATTAATGTCCACGTCCGAGTCCAAGAACCCCAACTCTACTATTCCCGGTAAATATATATACGGTATATATTTTTTACTTCAGCCAAGACAAGAAACACGTCATTGCTACACTAAATATTTACATATTTAGAGTTTATATTTAAATAAAAATGATAGTTTTATTTTCAAATGAAATGTTTGCAAATGTTTATTATGTTTATATTTTTTTATTTACCAAAATGTTACCAAAGATTATAGTGTTAGAAATGTTCAGAAATGTATATATGTGCATTTAACAGGATGCATTCAAAATGTTTGTTGATTGATAAGACTAGTTTTAGAAACAGCACCACCAAGACGAAAGTCTGGAAACATTTCTATATCAGTTTTATATATCAAAAACAGGAAGTTCTCATTTCAGATCATCAACATAAGACTGTAGTGGCATCTGTAATCTCAGGTCTGTTTGTTCCCTATCACTGATTGAAGGTGTGGCTGAAAAACACATTGGCGTTGGCTGAGTAGTCCAGCGGGAGGGTGGCTCCTGCATTCTGTGCCCCCATTTTAGCGCCACCCAGAGCGGACGACTGACGTAAAGTGAGCAGGCTGTACTTACGGAAGTGACTAAAACCTTGAGCCTGAGCCTGTGAGAGGACCTGAGTGAAACCTGCAGCACAAAAACACCACATCCACAACACAATGTTTAATTCTTGTGAAAGGGCTGGGCGATTAAACAAATTTTATTTACATTTTATTTAAATGAAAACGTTGATAACAAAATTATCTCTGTTACCTTAAAATATCCGTTTATCTCTGTAAAGCCGCTTTGAAACAATCTACATTGTTAAAAGCGCTATATAAATGAAGATGACTTGACTTAAAGGTGCTATGTGGAGTTTTTCTACCTAAATGAATCCATTTTTTATTGCCTGTGTGTGAAGGGGTAATCTCACAATAAAATGATCCACTTGGCGGGTTTTGCTATTACCTCTGAAAGCAAGTATTCCTATTTCAGGGTTCTTGCAGGTTTCAGTAAGTCAAATTTAAGACCTTTTTAAGACATTTTAAGACCATAAAGATTAAACCAGCAAATAACAAATACAATTAGCATCAATATGCACTTTTTGTTTACATAAACATTAAAATAATAACAGAAAAAAATGATGGCTAGATTTTAAAAGAGTGTCTTGCAACATGTTATCTACTAACATGTACAAGTTCAAATAAAGTTTTGACAAAAGAGGTTTTATAAAAAGATAAACCTCACGTATTTCAGCCTTGAAATATTTTTTTATAGAATTAATGTGTCAAAAAAAAGATTAATTACTGACATTTACAATGCAGATTAGCTTATCTTTTATTATTAATAGTAAGATTTGGTCCAATTTTCCCGTTGCGTCTGTCGTTGCTATGCAACCATGCACTGCGCTCTCTACAACGACAGTAGCTAGCTAATGGATTTCCACCACTGATAAACGCTTGCTGTAGCCATTATTTATTGACGGAGAAGAGAAAAACACCTGTAGTGTTTGGGTGCACGGTGCACCCCCATCCTTCATGTTGACTGAGCTTTCAATGTTGTTACGGAAAGGGTGAAGCGGATTGGTTGGTTCTTGTCACACGACCTGCGGTGCGCTTGCAGAATTCTGAAAAGTTGAGCTTTTTTTTTTATCTCGCTCCGCCTGGAAAAAACGCCCGCATTGCTTCTAATATGAGTGCGCTTTGCCGCGTGCCTAAATTTGAAATAACGAACTTGAGCGAGCAAAAGATGCAATATGTGAACGGCCTCTTTGGTAGCTACCGCCAATCAGGGCACGAGCTACTGGAGCTCGCGAGCGACGTGTTGGAGACCCCTGCTACAGCTCCGCTTTGTAGGCTACGACTCGATACTTTTTTTGCTACTTTGTAATTACTTTGTGTGGCCAGCATTTCAGGAAATGAACGAGGATAAAACCTTTTTAAGACCTGACAAAATTAAATTTAAGACCTCGGGTGAAAATCTGGCCGTTTTTAAGACGTTTTAAGGCCTTAAATTTAAAGTTCAGAATTTTAGAATTTTTAAGACCCCGCGGGAACCCTGCTATTTCTATGTGAAGTCTCCGGGTCGGATTTGCCGCGAGATCCAGTGACGTGACTGAGACCTGCATGCGCGCTCCCGAGCGTCTACTGACTTTGCACTCAACAGCGACGACACTGCAACTTTATGACTCTTTATGAGTCTGCTAATACTAAGAAACGACCAGCCGAACACAGACTCCAAAACAAACTCCACATAATAATAAATAACAACGTATAAACAACGTAAACGTATTGGTTGCAATCTGAAACATCACCGCTAGACACACCTTTTTTTTTTTCTTCCTGTTCCCAGACTGTACTCCTCACAGGAGCATAGTCTGGGAGTTGCCTTTTTTCCCCTCACCTATCCTCATGTCATGCTCATGTCGCATTATTTTCCTCAATCCTCTGTCTTCCTGTCCTGTCTACCCCATTTTCATATTGTATGTATGTTTGTGCATGGACAGGTTGATTGGTAATTTCGCTGGTACTTGTGACTAAGTGACAATAAAGGCTACTACTACTAGATGCCGCTGAAAACTCCACATAGCCCCTTTGAAAAAGATTTTATTTAAAATAAGGATGCACAATATACCGATGACCAGTGTTGGGGAAAGATGCTTTTAAAAGTAATGCATTCAAATATTGTGTTATTAAATATTATAATTCCGTTAGTTTACTTTTTATGGAAAATACTGTTTTAATAACTTTTATGTTTACTTTTGCATTACTTTTTCTCATTCTTCGTAAATGGATTACTCAATTTCATTGTTGACGATTTGACAAGATCCAGGATTGTTAGGTTCTTCCAAGCTCATCCCTTTGCATTTTTTTTGCCATTATTATAAAAAAAAGAGAGTACTATTTTAAATAACTTTTTCAAATGGTATACATTTCAAAGTTATCCATCCTTTCTACTGTACATTAAAATGTTTTGATTCCTGATCAAACCTTGAAGCCCTGTAAAAAAGATTGGATCTTTCTCCACTTTTTATGCAGGCAAAACACCTTAAATTTACAATATAATATTTTTAAAAATCATACTGGTTAAAGACCATAAAAAAGAAATGACCAGCCACAATTTCTGTATCACTACATAATTTCTACATGACTAATTTGAACATTCTCAGATGTGGGATTAATGATGTCTCTGCAGGGAAGCTGAAAAGCTCTATACAGTATATACACATTACGCACCTGATTTCATCAGTTCCCAGCTGCACCACACAGACCCGACACACAGAACAGGCAAGCCAGGCTCCCCAGAAAACAGATCCTGAATGAGAGACCACAGTGACAAATGGTAAGATTAATAAACTGAGTGAGAATGGCTGTATTACTGTGGGTGTTTTGTTTTGTTTTTTTAACCTGGTGTACTTTGGGCAGGACAGCTACAATGTGTTGCGCGAGGGCTTTTCCAGCTTCCAAGAACACGTGTTGGCACAAAGCATCACCAGCACTGCCACCTGATGCACACACAAACACAAAGAGTTATAATGTGTGGCGTGATGCACACACAACCTCACTGCATACATCAGTAACATACCTTCAGCTAGTTTCCTACAGAAGCCTGCGAAGTGTGACTTCTGAAAGTTTCTGTACAAATGAGGAAGCATTCCCATCAAATCCGACACCTGGAGATGAACATGACAAGGGAACACCATCATTTCTATTCAAGTATCAATTTAAGCACAAGATTAAATGAAATGAACAACAAGTCCTAACCTGGAAATATTCTTCCATGGCCTTCTTAACATAGGTGATATCATGAGGGGATGTGACAAGGTTATCTCTGGCATCAAAAACCGTTTTAACAGCCAAGTGAGAAATCCAGTATGCTAAAGGAGGATAAGGACAGAGAATAAGAAAATGCTTAGGTCCTGTTAACATCTTAGCAGATCAGAAAGGGCAGATACAGGTTGTTGTTTGGACCTGGTAGTTTGACATGCCATGTGAATGTCAGTTTAAAAAAAGAATGAAATTAATACTTTTTATTCAGCAATGATACATTAATTTAATTAAAAGTAACAGAAAAGATATTTGCAAAAATGCTGTTCTATTCATCAAAGAATCCTGGAAAAAAATGTATCATGGTTTCCACAAAAATATTAAGCAGCACAATTGTTTTCGTCATCCATCGTCAAAATGTCATCCAAGATGTTCATGTCTTTCTTTCTTTAGTCGAAAAGAAATTAAGGTTTTTGAGGAAAACATTTCCAGGATTTTTCTCCATATAGTGGACTTCAGCAGGAAGCAACGGTTTGAAGGTCCAAATTTAAGTTTCAATGCAGCTTCAAAGGGCCAGGGTTCCTCAAACTCGGTCCTGGAGGGCCACTGTCCTGCACAGTTTAGCTCCAACCCTGATCAAACACACCTAGCTGTGAGTTTCTGATCCTGAAGACATTGATTAGCTTGTTCAGGTGTGTTTGATCAGTGTTGGAGCTAAACTCTGCAGGACAGTGGCCCTCCAGTTTGAGGAACCCTGCTTTACATGATCCCAGCCGAGGAATAAGGGTCTTGTCCAGCGAAACGATTGAATTAAAAATATATATACTTTTTAACCACAAATGCTCGTCTTGCACTAGCACTGCGCCACGCATTACGTAATCACGTTTATTCCAGTTCAAAAAGGTAGGGTGAAAATCTCATTTTCTCCTCCAACTTCAAAATCGTCCAACATCGTTGTTTTACCTTTTATTTATGTTTTTTTTTTAATGATGTTTGACTTGGTCTTTGCACGTTCGCTTTGTAAACACTAGGTCGGTACTTCAGCCTATGTCACGTGTGACCTTTCAACGTGATTACGTAATGTGAGGCGCATCGCAGTGCTAGTGAGCATTTGTGGTTAAAAAGTATATATATTTTTAGAAAATGACAGATCGTTTCGCTGGATAATAACCTTATTCATCGGCTGGGATCGTGTAGAGCCCTTTGAAGCTGCACTGAAACTGCATTTGGACCTTCAAACCGTTGGTTCCCGTTGAAGTCAACTATATGGAGAAAAATAATGGAATGTTTTCCTCAAAAACTTTAATGTCTTTCCAAAAGAAAGAAAGACAGACAGACATGAACGTCTGTGATGACGTGGGGGTGAGTAAATTATGAAGTGAACCAATCTAGAGCTGTGAAACGATTAATCGCATCCAAAATAAAAGTTTGTGTTTACATAATATATGTGTGTACTGTGTATAATTATAGAAATTGTAGAAATATTTGCATTTATATACTGCATATATATTTTTATATTATTTATAGTACATATGAATAGAAATATTTTATATATAAATAACACATTTTTCTTAAATATACACATGCCTGTGTGTGTATTTCTATATACAAAATAATTATACACAGTACACACACATATATTATGTAAACACAAACTTTTATTTTGGATGTGATTAATCGTTTCACAGCTCTAAACCAATCCTTTAACTAAATTTTTCAGTAGCTCAGTTGATTTTAAAACAGTGTAGCCTTTCCAGTAGCTAACTACTTTTTCCATCAAGTATCAGTGTAGCGTGACCAAAAGCTACATCACGTTTTGAGTTTTGACAAACCTGCAATGTTCTGAAGTAGCACAGCGTCGTCTTCTTTTTAGATGACAAACTGTTTTTGTTATAAACTGATAATGTTATATGTGACCCTGGACCACAAAACTAGTCACAAGGGTCACAATTTTGAAATTGAGATGTATACATCATATGAAAGCTGAATGAATAAACTTTCCATTGATGTAGGTTTTGTTAGGATAGGACAATATTTGGCGGAGATACAACTATTGAAAATCTGGAATCTGAGGGTGCAAAAAAATATAAACATTGAGAAAATCTCCTTTAAAGTTGTCCATTCATGTTCACGATTGTGCTGCATTCACTCACAAAAATAAATGTTTTCTATATTTACGGTAGGAAATTTACTAAATATCTTCATGGAACATGATCTTCTTTACTTAAAGGAGAACTCCGGTCAATTTTAACATTGAGCTCAATTTTTTGTAAATTTGGAGTGCTGTCAATACAGAGAACAACGACAAAAATCGGTGTTGCCTACACTGTGTTATCCTATTTTTAAAATTTGCACCCTATTGACTTGAATGGGGCAAGTTTTAAACCTGCTTTTATCCTCTTAACATATTTGATGTGTCATTACAAGTGCCCAGCCATGTTGAGTGCTTCCTTAAGAGTGAACACGAGTGAATCTGACTGCAGTAGATGTGAAAGATATGAATAAAAATGATGTTATATCAGCCAGCGCAAATACCTGTATTTAGTTCCTGTTTTCGGTGGAAGTCCAAAGTAGTCGATTGTCGAGTTCACGCGCGTGATCATAGTCACTAAACCTATGCGCGTGAACTCGACAATCGACTACTTTGGACTTCCACCGAAAACAGGAACTAAATACAGGTATTTGCGCTGGCTGATATAACATCATTTTTATTCATATCTTTCACATCTACTGCAGTCAGATTCACTCGTGTTCACTCTTAAGGAATCACTCAACATGGCTGGGCACTTGTAATGACACATCAAGGATGATAAGACTAAGAACTGGTTAAGTTTAAAACTTGCCCCATTGAAATCAATAGGGTGTACATTTTAAAAAGAGGATAACACGGTGTAGGCAACACCGATTTTTGTCGTTGTTCTCTGTATTGATAGCACTCCAAATTTACTAAAAATTGAGCTCAATGTTAAAATTGACCGGAGTTCTCCTTTAATATCTAATGATTTTTGGCATAAAAGAAAAATCGATCCTTTTGACCCATACAATGTATTGTTGGCTATTGCCACAAATATACCCATGCTACATGTGACTGGTTTTGTGGTCCAGGGTCACATATCGCATAGCTTTACTGTTCACTGAGAAGAGATCATCTGATGATTATTTAAAGGATATACAGGAGTGGGTTGCTATTTCACATGAATCAGCTAGTAAAGGTTGCACTTTTGTATGGAGTTTCAGCAAACCAAAGATTAAAACACTGCCTGTGTTAAAGTCTTCAAGCACATACAGAAGAATAATAGCCTTTTTTAAATGGATTTAGTATGATGCTTTATTGCACTCTATATAAAATGTCAAAGGCAGTGATCTAATTAAATAGGTTTCAGAGAGAAGGACAACAAAAGTGTTGAACTTTTGAACAGTAGTATACGGATAACTTTTTCCTTGTTTGACAAATGATCAAGTCTTACCAAGCTGGCAAACCCTTGTTTTAGTACGATTACCCATTACGTGAGTAGTTAATGCTTAGCTATTGAACAGGACGAATTTGTGTCTCTGAGCTTATTTACACTACTATCCTAAAAGGTGTGCACCTTTACAGTATGTGGACTGCAGGGCTCCCAAACTTCCACAGACAGCTATCTGATCAGTAAAAAAGCATGAAGCAACCTGATGTATTTCTCCTGAATTTGGTTTAAATGATCAGATGACAACACGTTTCAGGGACACACTGAATCCAAGCTGTCCACCTACGATAAGTTCATTGAGGTGGATGTTAAAATCAGATTCATTTGTAAGATAAGATAACACCTTTCTAAGATAAGAGATGGTGTTTGTGTGATATCAGTGCTGTAATGTCAATCAGTTTCTCTTCTCACATGGTTACCTGAGCCCTCGTCTCCCATCATGTGACCCCAGCCCCCACAGCCAACCTGTGTGCCATCTGGATTCACCAGCTTGCAATTCGAACCAGTGCCTGATATCACTACTATTCCTCCTATGACAAAAAGACAGAGAGAAAAAGTTAGGAATGGGTGACAGTTGTGTCCTGAGATTCTTTACTCCTTCTGGTTGCAAATACACTGCATATAATACCATAGTCACTGGCAGTTGCCATAGCACCAATGGCATCTGTGGTAATGAAATAACTGTGACTCAGTTTAGGGTATCTCTCCCTCATGTCGTCAATCAGCTTCTGGATAGCAGCCTTCTGCTCTCCACCACTCAAAGACATGCCCTGTCAACACACAATGTAGACAACGTCAAAGCGACCCGATGAAGTGGAATGCGTTGAGGATGACTGACCGATGCATCGCCTTACCAATGAACAAACTGGTGTGTCCGGGTCCAGCCCTGCCTTGATTTTAGCCCTCTGGACCATGTCGTGGATACCACTGATACATTTGTCAACACCAACCAACTACAAAAGAACAGAAAATGATGTAGACAGACTCAAGTACACAAGACTTCAGTCCATATTGAAGGATGTTATCCCATCTCACCCAGTGGTTAGTACATGGTCCATCTGTCTCAGCTAGGATATGTCCATCAGCAGAGACCAGCACTGCTTTAGAGTGTGTCCCACCACTGTCAAGAAAAGTCTCTCATTCATACTCTGAAGCTACTACTTCGCTTATTCATTCCCAAACGACTGGCTGGAACACGCTTAGAGCACAGTGTTGCTTTTTAATACAAGCGTTTGTATGATAAAAAGTAATTTAAATGGATTATATTCCTTTTCATAATCATGTTTTTGTATTATTTTTATAAACTTACCCCTCCACTCCTCCGTACACTGCGTTCATCTCGCCCGCTTCCTCTTTAGTCACATGACCGCTCACAGTCGCAGTCACAGTCAGCTCAGCTGCTTAACGACTTCCAGTGAATAACACACGGACTTTGACAGATAGCTATTTTTATTACCTAAATCAACATAAAATCTCGATTCACACCCATTTTTATCATCTGTCTATATTTAAGTGAGGATAAGATAATATAATTCGTTTTTCCCCATATTTTAGTTTTAGATTTTCTCCAGAATTATTTCAGTAAATGTTTGTTTGTAGTAAAACAATCATAAACCTATTTAAACAATAAACATAAATAAAAAAATATATATAAATATATATATTAATAATATAAATATATAGGAAAAAAAAACATCATGCATCACGCACTCTGACCAATAGGTGGCAGCATCATTGAATGAATGTTCCAAGCCTCATTTTATTTGATTATTATTATTATTTACATTATTGACTTACAAATGCATTCTTCAAAATGTTGATACAAGAAAACAGCAAACTACAGAATAATAAACAGAATATAATGAAACATTTTTGGTAGGCTAATTAAAATATTGCAAATGTCCTTTTATGAGTGTTGAGCAGTGATTGTGTTATTCCCCACTGCATTTGTGATTCACTGACTAATGGAGAGAAAATACAATTTCATCATAAATGTGCAGTTGTGCACTTACTACCAAGTTAAACGATGCAACTAAGTTGATGAAATGCATATGTGTGAAACATTTGAATCACAATACCAAAGATGCTGAATGCTGATCCAGTTCTCACAGCTTATAGATTTGTAGGCTTTTAATGTTTGCTATAAAAGCTGTAAAATATGCATCTATACAGTAACTTTAAATTCATAAAAATACCATTGCTGCAAAATTATGGCATAAGGTGCAAAATACTGATTTGTTTGTAAATGTTGAACTCATTATTGCTTTTTCATCCCATTACACCTGCTTCCTGCAATCATCTGACATGAACCCATGACATTGAAGACAATTTGCACCAATATTTAATTTAGAACAGAAAACCAAATGTTAAATGTTTGCAAGACATGCACAGTATAGGCTACAAGAAGGGATAAAAGAAAATCAGTTGATCTACAATATGAAAACGCATGTGTGAGCAAACCATGAGGCAGCCCAATGAAGGACATGGATCAAATGCTTAGACCAAACAGTGCATTCCTCTCTAAAAAATAAAAAAGACTAATCATGTAAGTCAATATGACACCCAGGATTTGACAATAATATAACCTTAATTATTTCAGTGCTAAATGAGTGCTGTTAACGGTTGAGAAATCTAATCAATGGATAATAAATTAGCAGTACCTCAGCATAATAACTGACAGCCATAAATTAGCAACAGCACCTTAATGTTGTCAGTGAAAAATCACAAGACGGTTGCTGCACCTGTCTTACGATTTTTCACAGAAAACATTATAACAGGTATTGTAACATATATACAATAATTGCAACTGAAAAGAGTTGGTTTTAGGCGTCATGCTTTGCCTATGTTTGGGTTGAGGAGTAGGTGGGAGGAAAAAGGCTGTGGGCGCGCTTCCTCTGCGCGCGCGAGAGAGAGAGAGAGAGAGAGAGAGAGAGAGAGAGAGAGAGAGAGAGAGAGAGAGAGAGAGAGAGAGAGAGCAGCGTCTCAAAACTCAGGACCAGTAGCATGAAAACACTCTGTTATAACGTTTCGCTTTTCCCCTCCAAACATTCATTTAACAGTTAGGTTAATCTTAATGATTTCCCGTCGATACGCCCCTGAAGCAAAAGTTTGACAAGCGGAAGTTCGCGCGGTAGGAAATCGGAAAAAAGCTAAGATTGAGAAATATTTATCCTTTATCTTGCTGTGCAGCGGTAAAGTATTTAAAAAATGGACACTCACGTTAAGGAGGGACAACTGTACGTCCAGCATCAGAAGTTTGGAAAGGTAAGAGCTTGTCTCATATAGAGTTTGATTTTTTCAGGCAATGACAACGACATGTCTGACATGATAAACAGGAGTAACATTAGCCTATCTTACAAAACACCAGTTTAAACACATGTGCCAACTTCTCAGATATGCCATCTTTCTATTCTTGGTTGAAAAACGTTATATGCATTTTAATACATACATTATATGCATTCTATACATTATAACCATAATGTAAAATAAATAAATATAAATCTGCACCTTCAATACACTTTAGTGAGCACAACTTATTTTGCAAGGCAAAATTGTCAAACATTAGACAAGTTTTTGTTTTTTAACAAATGTAACACATTTTTGAGTCAAATAATATCAAGATATCTATTTTTTAATGATTAGTCTTTTCTATTAAATTTCTAAATATGATATTGAAGGGGGGGGGAATAATTCCTGCATGATTTTGTGCAACACTGACTTTGATTTTGGTGGACAAAAGTTTTTTTTAAAATATATCTTTCCAATATTTTAAAACAAAATTGGATAACTGCTTTTTGTTTAAAGAAATAATAATGAAAAAGTATGCGTAACCATACAACTTTGATCGCTGAGAGACTTTGAGTCTGAAATATAAATGAAATGCATGCATTTATAGTATGTATTTTAACTTTATAGGTCTGAAAAAAAAGAGCATCAAGTCACCCTAAAACCAATGTTTTAACATTTTTACAATTTCAAATTTATCCAATCATATAGAGTGACAGTCGAAAGAGGACCTACAAAATTCAACCAAAATGTTTTAAATGTCACCTTAAAAAAAAAAAAAAAAAAAATCAACATTAAAGACAACTTAAATAGTTTATTTAAGAGTAAGAAGGAATGGCTTTTATCTCTATTCCTCTCCTGCGTCATGAGATAGTCACATGAATGAGTACATCAGATCCTGTGCTACAACATCTCTATAACTTTAAACGGTCTTCATGCATATTCTGTGTTGTTAGATCAGTAATTGCATAAACATGGTTTCCTTTTCTTTTTCATTAATGATATCTAACCACCAAACAAGAGTAGGTTATAGCCTACATATGCGTTACGCGGCCAGCTGTCTCTAGATAATTTCCACTCTCGTCTGTCCACGTGCAGTGGAAAATGCTACATCACAGACACATGACCACAAAAGGTTCTGTTTGCTTTCTCTCTTATTGAATGTGTTAGGCATGTATTTTTGTCATTCTTTAGATATTAATATGAGTCATATGCCTTCAGTCAGACCTGTGTTGGATCAAAAACATCTTGCTGGAGCAATGGCTTGTCATTAATTCAATTATTCACTTCCTCTGTCTGGAACTTCTTTGTGATATGGAAGTAGGCAAATAATGAGCACACAGCACAGCTATATGTTTTTAGCCTCAGGCAACAGCAATTCAAATCGAGGATAAAACTTTAATGCTGCCATTCATGCAGGTTTTGCACATGAATGCTGTAAGAAATAAGTTATAGCTTAGTTTCTACAACTAAATAGCAAAATGCAAAGTATCTAGACAACAATAACACTAGATTTCCATGACTAAAAATAATCTTGTGTGCTTGGTGACGCCTCTTTAGCGGCTGATGATAAACTCATAGTGTGATGGTTGAATCACAGGATCGTGCATTGTGCTGAAAAATTTATATTCTGCACAAGCATGCGATCCGACAGTCTTTCCCCGGCATCGTGAACACATGGTTGCACTTTTGGGGGACCTAAAACGTGATTCCCTTCATTGATGTAAGGTTTTTTTGGTAATGAAGGTTTAAATAGTTTTGCTAGAGGCTGGAATCAACGTAACACGTGACTGTAGGCTTGCGAATCACACTGTCACCAAGATTTGGAAACACAAGGACAAGAAAAATATATATGAAAATGTATTAAAGTGCATGTACCGTGTTTGACAACTGTGGAAGGTGTGCACAGTAAAAAATGAGACAAGTCAAGTCACCTACTTTACCACTTTCTATATACAGATTGTTTCAAATGATTCAGTTCATTTCAATTATCTTAAAGAAAAGTGTCATTGTTCAGCCGAAGTTAGTTCAGAGTTAATTCAGTTCTGTTGTAAAAGATAAAGAATCAATTATTAAATGAGTTAATATCTATAAGTCAGTTCTGCATAAAAAACAGTGTTGTCGACCAGCTCAGTTCTCATACAATAGTGTCACTGCAAGACCAAATCCATTGCTTTTTTCTTTTTTAGTACTATCAATTTGTTTTTCTTACCCTGTTATTAGAGGGCTGTTTTTATTAGCATTAGCACGAGCACAGGCATGATTGAAGATTTTCTCTATTTTCTGAACTTGAGTTTTATCCATTGTAGTCAGGTTTCAATATTTCACACACTACATTTGTAAGACAGGCATAAAGGTTTTTATTTTCATATTTGAGGTCAATAACATTGCCAAATACGGCATGCAACAACCACCAAACCTGTTTTAATGCTAGTCCTTATATGGATGTAGATCTCTTTTACAACTTAATAGTGTCTCTTTGTCACTCTAACTGACACATTTCTGTTTGACATTTTCAAACTGTTTGTTTCAGACAGAGAGACTAAGCATCATTTAAATATTTGTGCTACTGAACGAAGCACATGCACATTGAGCACCGAGGCGGCTTACGATTGGTGTTGCTAAACAACTTGCTTCAACATTCTAACACTGCATTGTTTCATATACACCTCAGTCAAGGTGTAAAATCACCATAGTAAATACACAAAGTACTAAACCCTTTCAATTGCGATTGTTGCAATTTCATATCACATTTGATCTGGAATGAGACATATATTGTGACAGGCCAAACAGTTTACAATCCTTAGACTTGTTTGTGTATGGAGGAGTGATATCTTTTGCCTGGCCCACATTGGCCTTTGCTCTTACTTTTACTACAGCTCAAGGAACGTTAGAGCCAAACCAAATACATACTGTACACAATAAATGGAAAACACTAATGAACACATCGATGGTAGTTAACACATTTCTTATCTTTCCTAAACAGTACGATCTGTATGCTCTTCTGGGCTTTGTTCTTTGCAAATTGTCTTGCATGTATATAAGGCATGTTTTAATGACATAAGTATATAGTCAGCTTCAGAATGAAGAGCAGCACTGTGTTAATTTCCACATGCAGATTAAAACACTTATATTACAGTGTTTTCAGAACAACGAAGTTCACAGTAAATGCACAAACTCTAAGTTTACAGAATGTCACATAAATAAAAGCTTGAGTATTTGTCATGTTAAAAGCTTGAGGGTTGGAATTTAAGACATAAATATTTATATTGTATGTAAGCTCTCTGTTGACTGTCACTATTAACCCCTTACACACTTATGGCATTTTTTAACGATTTCATGTGATTTCAAGTGGCATACTTAAAAGTAATGGCTTATAAATCTAAAAATAAAAAGGTTTATCAAGTGCATGGACTCATTTGACAGAAAACCTTTCAAAATTTGCTTTCATACACAGCTCACTGTGCATGTCAGAGAGAGAAAGAGAGAGAGAGAAGCGCTTATTCACTCACACTGTTTGAGAAATTACAGTCTGAAAGAAAGATTTAAACGTATTACTATTTTCTGCATTAAAAGTATGGAGCTTATGTAAAATGATGCACAATACTTGCTATCATGAGCCGAAATTCAGGCCCTGAAAAGATCAATAATTGCCACCCAGGTATCGATACAATATTACAATAACTTTTCCAAAAGTTTGGAAACCCCTGGTGTGATAGCAATGTCAGTCCTTTAGCTTTCTTTCTTCTTCTTTTTTTATACTCAAATACATCTCTAACCAAGTCACTGTGAGCATCAGTCATACTGTTTTAAAAGAGCTTTGTGAATTATTTGAGTTAAAATGTAATTATTGAACTGCACTTTACTTTTATATTAGTATGTGGACCACGATGGGAGCAAAATATGAATCAAATCCAAATGTTTTGAAATGTTCATGTTCATTTCCAATTTCATGAATGGAAATGCATATGGCAGAATAGGGAAACCATCTCTCAGACAGCGTGCGCATATAGCGAAATTAGTTATATTTCATTGCTTATTGCACTTCAACGGTATAAAATCACTTGTTTTTAAATCGCAATGCTTAAAAACGCATGCTAACGATAAGCTTTCGTGACCAGCACAGCAACGGCACGTGAACGTAACCGCGATAGACACAGTATACTGCGTTCACGCATGTCGTAATTACCGTAGTCTCGAGCTTACTCTATTCTGAGCTGTTCTCGGACTGGGAATTATGCGTTTCTATCACGTAGTACAAGTAGGAGCTCTCAGAAAATGACCATCTTAAAAGCTGTAATTACGAGCTCTTTGAGGACGTGAATGCTTTTTACCAGTTGAAATCTGTCATGACATGGTGTGAATGCACCTATAGTCCAAAACCTCTACCGGTTGATACATTTCTACCCGTTAATCGTGTCTATCGGTATATCGCCCACCCCAATGCCAGAATATATTTTTGGTAACAGGTGAATATTTTCTGAAGGAGTCATTCATTTTGGTGCGCAGTGTTGGGTATCAAGTTAATGTTTTATTTATGAAAATATATATAAAAGTTTGAACTTTAAAGGTACTGTATCATTCCCATCTTAATGTGACATTGGCAACATATTAACAAGATGGAATCACTGTGTGCAGTGTCTGTATCTGTGTCTATCAGCATATCTGTTAACTTTTACTGTTTTACATGTTTATGCCTTGCAAGCAACAGGTTGTTACCAACAGGAAATGTATATTTATAAAACGGATAGTTCCGGTCCTTGATTCTGATTGGTTGAGCTTGACAACCCTCTTTCGAACTACATTGCTTGGCGGAGGAATAAATATAACGTTATGTGTTTTTTTGTTGCTGGTGTTTATTTTATGAATAAAATAAATATTACAATGAATATTTTTATGGAGTAATCGTTTTATAAAAGCAATAAGCCCCTTAAGCCGTGTTTTACACTCCGCTCCGCGTCGTGCCTAACAACGCCCATTAGCTGTTCTAAATTCACTGTAAAACACGGCATCGTGGGGCTTATTGTTTTATTTTATTAGGCCTAATTGTTCATATTTTCAGGTTAAAGCCTGTATGTATATTTTTACTGTGAAAGTATTTTCATATAAAGCTGTATAATATGTTCTTATTTAGCCTATAGAAAGTGCAGCACATGTACATGCAGAGGCAGACATTTCATCAGTTAGTTTTGGATGAGGATTTAAGGAAGTTACCAGTCACTCTCTTTCTTTCTGATCATTTGCATAATTTCTATCCTGTACAGTATATTCCTCAAGCGTTGCCTTATATGGCTATACAAGGTCTATATAAATAAAACAATGCCACACCAAGTGTTCAGTTACAGTAAACCAAGGTTTGTATTTTTATCCACTGGCATTGGTATAGTCTTCATTGAATGCATCAGTCAGTCAAAAAGAAAAGGGTAGTTTTTAAAAGGAACATTGCTACACAAACACCTGCTGAGTGGTGGAGGAAATCAGCTTCTTGCTTTTGTTTTATTTTTATGAGAGATGGTAGTCAATTCACCATGCGTTCAGGTGTGCTGTATTTTAAAGCATGTGGCATTGTGGTAATTGGGCAGAAAATGTACACTTCCCTTGATGGGTGTGTGCTGTGAACTCTTGTGACTGTCTTGATGTGTAAAAGAGGTTGATTAAGGCAGATAGATGCTTGAATGACCCAACAAGACTCCGTTCAGTGCGCTGAGAGTTACTATTGAGGAATGGGGACTTGTGAGTAGAACTTGTTATGAGGGAAGTTGCCATTAGTTTGAAAGCATAACATTTCACAGTTTCGTTGCAATGACTAGTAAACTCATTTTGTTCTTATGCTATAAAACATACCTGCACAAAACAAAAACAGCAGACGGACTAAATTAAAACTGTAAAAGCAGCGCTGTGCTTATAAACACTACTTCAATAGGCATTATACGGAGGTAGAGGAAAAGAAAAGACTAAACTTTTCTGAAGACATTCAGTTCCATTCAGAGATTCATATAAACCCTCATCCCCAATTCAATATTTATATTTTTCTTCCAATATTTCAAGAATCGCGAACAGTGCATCTGTGCTCTCTCCTTTTTGCGTCCTCTTTGTGTCCTATCCTCTGACCTGCGTTAACGTCCTGTTTACAGACTTTGTAATATTTCCACACAAATGACATTTTGGGAAATTATTACAGCAGTTTGTGTACAAATCAGTCAAAAAAAAAAATGTGATGGCTGGTTCTTCTCTAATCTTATTGAAGTGAGAGATATTACAACAGGATCACTTGGAATAAAAATTATTTTGATTCCTGGTACGTTTTCCAAATGCTGTGCAGTCCTTAGTTGTCAAGTTAAGTCACCTTTATTTATATAGCGCTTTATACAATTCAAACTGTTTTAAAGCAGCTTTCCAGTGATAACAGGAAAATGATTCAATGGTGCAAACAGAGTTAATTTAGTCTGTACAGCAGCTCTAAAAGAAAATAGTGTCATTGTTCCCCTGAGGTCAGTTCCAACTCACTGCTTGACTGGTTAACTTTTTAGCTTCAATAAGAATACATTTATATTTAATTCTTACAGTGAAGAATGTGCAATATCTTATTTTTTACATTTGATTATCACATTTCGGGACTAATTCTAACTACATGTTAAATAAACCTATTGTATCTGAAAAACTTAATTTAAGTCATATTTTTGTTATATTGTATTTGTCCTATTGTTTGTAATTTGCATATTTTTTCTTATTTTTAATAACAGAAAAAAGATAAAACACAAAATTAACTGTATCATGACATACAGTATATCGTTATCGTGAAATAAATCAGAACTTGGCCATATTGCCCACAGCTATAGTCAGCCATTAACTGAAATGTCAACTTCACATTGTTCTTTTTAGTGCCACCATAACAACTGTTATTCAAATTGTGAAATTATATACAGAAAGTGATCACGAATCGCTCTCTTTTATAATCTGTAATTATAATAATATAATATGCTCATAATTATGTGGTTAACCGTAAACCTGCAGTATTTTGACAGATTAAATACTACCAGTTAAATGGGGCCTATTATACAAAATTCACTTTTATATTGTTTTTGAACAAAATTATGCGTGTACACAACCACCCTACAACTCGGTTTGTTATTTTCCCCATAAATTCAGGGAAATACTCCACGTCACATTGGAACAGGCCCCGTCCCCGACTGGTGACTGTTAGCTTAGCTCCTCCCCTGAGTGAGCTGTAGACAGAACGCCATGTTTATCTCCCTGCCAGAGCATTTAACAGCAGCATTCAAGTACGAAATGTATTCATATTAAAACTACTAACGTTATTCAATCAAGCAGTGAGTGATTTTCTGTTTTTAAAGTACTACTCTAGCATTTATGGAAACTCAATATATAGGCCTACTACTTGTTGCACCGTTTTTTTCTTTCGTTTAGTTAATGTTAATTGTTTAAGTGAAACCTATTTCTCATATAGGCTTATTTTATTAGTTTCATACAGTATATGTACTTGTATACTGTTATTTTCAGAAGCAGTTTCTTCGCTACAGGTTTCATCTATAATAGACTGGCTTTTGTGTACACTGTATTAGCAACAACACATCTGCATCACAATATTGAATCAGCTTGAAACACTTGTGCCTTTGTTTGAAGATCATTGTCTTTTCTTGTTACGTTACACACAATATGAGGAACTGACCCACACTCCTCTTCTCACACACACACATAGATGTCTTTTGTTTGCTGCAGTCTGCATTTCAATGTCCATCTGGAGGAAGAGGCTTTAAAGTCATCATTGTCAAGTTCCATTTGTTGACCTCAGCAGCATTATGACCCTACATGCTAAATAAAGAACGTTTGACACTCATCAAAAATCATACAAAATTCCAGATGTTATGGCCTTGATTTAAGGCCAGTTGTAATTTAACAATGATTTGCAGCTACAAGGAAGTTCATTTCTACAGGTGCAATGTTACGGAAGTAGCGACAGATATTTTCTTCCGTATTGTGACGTATATCTGAGTAAAACTAATTATTGAAAAAATGTAGGGCAGATTTGAACATGATCTTGAGGTTGATTTATTTTAACAACAGGGTGACATTTAACTCGACTAAATTATTGGAGGATTCCAGTGTACATCACCAAAGAAAAGTCTGCCATTGTCCAATTAAGACATTTTGATATTTTTTTGTTTTGTTTTTAATAAATGCATGGATGAATTGTACACACATTTATAAAATAGATAGAGTGAATTCCCTTTCAATGGATAGCGCCTATATTCTGTCTAGATTCAAACTAACAGAAATAGTTTTGTGTGTATGTATAAGAAGAGTACAAACTTCCTCTTCTCCCTCTCTCCTTTTTAGAAATGGAAGAAGAACTGGTTCGTACTGTTCCCAGCCAGTCAAAACGGCATCGCAAGGCTCGAGTTTTATGATTGCTCAGGCAGCGCCAGTGATAAACCCAGCACTAAGAAAATGGACAAGAAGATAATCCGTCTGTCAGAATGCATCAGCATACTCCCTGCTGTCACTGAAACCTGCCCCAAAGAAAACATGGCTGCCTTCTGTGTGGAGACCAATGACAAGACGCACGTCTTTGCAGCTGAGAAATATATTACCAATGAGTGGGTGGAGAAGATGTGTGAGATTGCTTTTCAGGTGAGATGACATCATGGAGACTTTTTAATGGTTAAAGGTTCTATGTGGTTAACGCTTGTGTCTTTGCCCCTGAGTTTTAAGAATGAGGCCCCTGACCCCCCTTTTTTTTTAACAGCTTTACAATAACTGATTCAATTTATAAAATGGGTGGATTTTGCCGGTTTGAAAATGAATGAATTCTGTTCAGCTGTTTGACACGTGTGATATGATAACCTTTAAACCATATTATAACGAGGTTATGGATGTATTTGGAACATTAAAATCCATTCCAGACATGTTGGGAATTTCCAAAGGGAATATCACAGCTGTCCCTATACTAACTCAGCATCTCTCTTTCTGTCTCACTTTCTCTCTCTCTCTCTCTCGGTCTCTATCACTCTAAGGGAGGAAGTGGTTCTCTTGGTAGTTTTGACTCAAATGGACAGCAAGAGCTTCAAATGGCAGAAAATCTCATTTATTACTCCAGAGAGGAAGGTAAGAAGAGATATAGACACAGTATGAATTTACTCGTGTGTTTTAACAAACTGGGTTGTAGACTATATTGCCTTATGCTTCGGACTCTGGGTCCGGATGAATTAGCTCAAATGATCCATAGGGAATTTTAATAACTAATCATGAATATGATCAATATTTTGCATAGTACAGATACATTAAATTGTCGAAAGTGAAAGTGGATTATATGAATATATGAATAATCAATCACAACGAATTATAATTCCTCATTCATATATCAATAATCTTACTTAACTTCGATTATGAGATAATCTTTAACGGAAATTAATGTAATTATCAAATCGTTGTTCGTCCCGCGACCAACCGTTAGATTAAGTGATTAATTTCTCAACAAAGTTATCCTTTCTCATAAACTCCAAGAAACACCAACCTTCTGGCCGTGAACATTAATATTTCTGGTGTTCATAAAATTAAAACTACCTAATGTAGTACACAGGGAGCGCGGTAGCGCTGATCTGATCTCATTGACGTTTGTATTTTTACGAGCCTTTCACAGAAACAGTTGAATATATTGTTTTAATAAATGCAAACTACAGAGTATAACGGATTACACATAGTGATTATAGGTTTTATACGTCTATGTACAGTTACTTACATTAAACAGACAAGACAAAAACGGGTAACAGCTGATGAGAGAAGGAGAGTTATAGAGAGTTGGGGAGGGGCGCGCGCCGTAGCACGCGCTGAGATTGTAGAGAGATAAAGAGAGAGAGAGAGATTATTCTGCTTTAAGCTGGTGCTCTTTAGCAGTAGTAACGCACACCTCGCACGCGCGGGGAGCGATTTACAGAGGTTTTTGGTCGTGCGTTTGAGAGAGAGAATAAGAGGGAGAGAATGAGATCGAGGGCCGGGGCGCGCTCGATTTGAATGCGGAACAGAGAGAGAGGGAGCGAGGGAGAGAGTGCTCTGGGGCCCGCGCTCGATTTGATTGCGGGACAGAGAGAGAGAGATAAAGAGAGGATGAGAGAGAGAGAGAAAATGGTCACGTGTGACCATAGAACAGCAAACATCACAGACCATTGAGAGAGCCATCAATCGAAACACCTTAAAACATTAAAACCCGTTAGAGTTTGATATACTTGCAAAGGTTCGTTTGTGTGCACGAGCTGTGTCCAGCCTGCACGTGTTCTCGGAGCAGAGTGCGCGCGCTCGTGCTGAGGCGCGCGTGCTTGTTGCCAGAGCAAGCTGTTCGCGGGAGTTTGAAGAAGGCGCCTCTTTGGAAGGGAAGTTGCTGAAGGAATTCAGGCTTCGTTCGTTTGACTCGTAGGTGGAAACGAACACAGTGGAATTTGAAAATTAAACAAAAGACTGAGATAAAGCAAATAAAAGGAGGGAACTCCTGAAGGAGTTCAGGTCCGAAGATTTCACATGATGAGTAGACGAAGGCAGGACGCGAGAGAGAGAGCAGAAGGGAGAGCGTTTGGGTTTTAAGGAATGTATGGGTAACGCCGCCTTCTGGTGGATTGTCCAATCACCTTCAGTGATTCAAAAGCGGGAGAATGTTCCTTTGTCCGCTGGGAACATCCCTCTTGCTCGGATTACCAAAGTGTTTGACTTAAAACTTTCGGCCCCAGAAATATGAAATGTGTAAAACAATGTACGTTACTGCATTCTGCTATCGGAATTCGACTCCGTTAGATTTAGAGAATTACAAAGATACGAAACACATCATATTAACATTAATAGGAATACAAAGGTATATTATTATGCATTAGTATAGACATTTAAAGTTCGATTAATGTTACACTAGGACATATATATGCTTTCCTATGGTTTATAAACACATCTTAACACAAAAGGGGATATATTTATTACATTTAAGAGTGACTATGGTCACAGTCCTTTCCTCTGTCTGAGGTGGGGGTGTCACATTACATGTCTCTGTGTGTGTGTGTGTGTGTGTGTGTGTTGGAATGTCGGGGGCTGGGTTCTACGGGGAGCCACCAAAATGTCTTGTCTTTTCAGACCATTTAATGAAGTATTCTAGAGAATCACAATTTATTAATTTGAATAAGCATCTGTCATTTTCAATGTTGCTACATATTCCCCCTTTTTGTTCGATTAAGTCAGGGGATGGACTTCATCGAACAACAACTTAGCACAATGGATGACAGGTGGTTTCAAGGCTGTTGGCTCAGCTCACATGGGGTTGAGGTGGTCGATGGTGTGGGGTTCTGTAAGAAACCGCCGACGCGGCTTTGTGAGCTTGGCTGTGGATGTTCACATCTCGTTGAGTCTGGCACAGGGTGAAGGCCAAGACGAGTGTCGGTGCGTGGTCGCTGACCTTGGAAAGATCCAACAGTAGCAGCTGCGGTCCAGGTTTGGACACAGGTGAGGTATTCAGGCTTGGCGGTTGCCCATGCTTGGAGGGCTGTGTTGCCAGGAGCAATGTTCGTGAGTTGGGACCCCCTTTTCTCAAACCAGAGATCTCCTTCTGGATCTAGGGTGACGTTGTAGTTCTTAAAGGATGGGAGTTCCAGTGCTGTCTGGTACTCTTTGCTCGGAAGATGGTACCCTGACAGGTTACCGAGGTGTGAGATGGCACCTGTCAGTACTTGAGTCGGCATACTCGGGTTGAGCAGGTTGACACGGCTGGTTGTATCATGCTGTTCGTGAGTGACAGTGGCTGGGTGCGCAGGTGTGTTAGCCAGCCATCGTTCACCTACAATCTTTGCTTGTGTTTCTGTGACTTGTGTGCGAGGCTTAGCTTCAGCAGGGCAGCGTGTGTGGCTGACCAGGGGTTGCAACTCGCAGATTCCTTCAGTGTTGTCTCTGAGGAAGGGCTTGCTAGGGCAGAGATAATGAAAGTCTTTGGTCAAGGTGCACCCGTGCAGGTTTGGGGCCGGGTACAGCAGGGTGTCGCTGTCGGGGTAGGCCACCGCGTCTGGAGTGCATATCTTGAACTGGGTCCTGCTTTTCCAGGACCCGCTGTTGACAATGTCTTTGAGCCTGTAGGTTTGGTTTGACTCGATGATGGGTAGGTTTAGGAGAAAACCCACTTCTCTCTGCTCGGGGTTGACGTGAAGTGGGGTGGCGCAACCCAGCGAGTAAGCAAGGTGTGTTTGAAAAGGGTCAGCTGGCGTGGTGATGCTGGAAGCCAGCACAGTTCGCACAAGGCTTAAGAGTTTCAGGTACGGTGGGATTGCACCTGTGGCTAGGCTGTCAGTGGAGGAGCTAACCTCCCACAGCATGTCTGTCGTTAGTGCTGTAAACAGCGGAGTCTGGGCAAAGTCTTTCTGGAAGATATTAAACAGCGGTTTCATTGAGTTCACAGTCTGGTTCGCTGCGTTGACACTGGACATACCAATGTTAAAAAGAGTTCTGGCGGCAGCTACGGCTCCGAGCAACGCTCCCAGGAACCGTTCGGATCGGTGGTTGGTGCTTAGGAGTCCTGATTGCGTGGCAGTCACTTTCTCCAGTTGGTTGAGCAGATGTTCGACCTTGGCTTTGGCGTGAGGGAGGGAGTCCTCTGTCCGTTGGGCACTTGCCCAGATGTATGGGGCTGCGGTGCTGGGGTAGTGTGCTCTGTAGACCGGGCGGGACTGGGTGAGTCGACCATACACTGGCTGAGTGTAGGTTCCGCAGTCGGTGATCAGGAGTCTCAGTTGTTCTCTCGGTGGCAGCTGTCCTCTGGATGGCTGACAGCACAGCATGACGACCCACAGCAGCAACCTGGTACAGATGACAGGGAGAGAGAGAGAGAAAGGGAAGGAAGAGGCAAACGAGGGTTGTCTTTGGTTGGACAGGGCAGTTCTTTTGCTTTGTGGGTGGCAGCTAGGTTTAGCTCGCCTTGGCCCATGTTTTGTCACATCTTTCTGCCAGCCTGTCGCTTGCTTCAATGTCTCGTCAGTGACTCTGGTGCTGTGTTGTGCCGCACATGATGCGTCATAGATAAACATTGGCATGACCCCCCTTTTGCAACTGTTCAGCACAAGCTTTTGCGCTGTGATGTCAACAGGTGCAGAACCCGTAATGTTGTGTGTATGCAGCGTGTGCATGTTATGCAGCGGTTTGAGGCACTGGCTGTCAGTGAGCTCAGACGGCGTGCAAGGGAGGCAGGAGGGGTATAAGTGGAGGCAATGCCAAGTCGTTGTTGTGGTGTCAAAAGCCCGCATGTCCGCTATGTTTGGTGTTGCAGACAGCGGAGCCTGCGTAAGAGGCACAGGGTTAGGCAGTGTAGCCTGTAAAAGTCTTGTGCAGTGTGTAGTCGCTGCAACGTTGAGGGCGGGTGGGTGGGTCGGGTGTGACCACCGCTTTCCGTTTGGTGCGCCAGGCTTGGCGCGGGCATGAGTTTGTTCATGTGGCTGCAGGTCAGTCTTGACCTTGGCGCAGCATTTGTTAAAGTCTTTTGTGGGCTGGAAGGTGCAGGGTAGCGAACTTGAAACTTGACCTGTTGCTAAGTCTGTGTCGTTGTGACTGGCTGTGGGAGTTCCCATGAACTGTGTGACCTGGCAGTCTGGCTCTGTGGAAAGTCTCGTGACCTCTGTGATCTGACAGTCTGGCTCGGGTGGCCTGTGTGACTGGATGGGGAGAGGTTCTGGCACTTGAGCCCAAAGAGTTCGCTTTTTGAAGTCCAGTAAGGGCTCGAAACGATCCAGCAGGTCTTTGCCAATGATGAGTGGATGAGTGTTCATTGGTGAAACGTACACAGGGTGAGTCAGCGACATAAAACCTATTGACAGGTGGATTAGAGTTAGCTGTTCGAGCCGGATGCTATTTTGGCTGTATGAATGCACATTTAGCTCACAAGTGTGGGATTCAAAAGTTCGATTCTGTCTCTTAGCTTCGACTTTGAGTCTTTTGAAAAGTTGAGATGAGATCACAGTGAGGTCTGCTCCTGTGTCTATCAAGGCTTCAAGTTTCACTTCCTTCTCCAAAGTGCAGGCTAGGTAGGGTTTCCTGGTCACCCCCCTTTCAAGAAGGTTTCCCAGAAACTGTGGCACCGGGGCTGTTGTTGTCAGCCGGAGTGAATGGTAGGTGTTGTCAGTTTGTGATGCAACAATGAGTGAGTGAGTGGAGCTGCTATTTGGTGATGTAACAGCAAAGTTCATGGGTTGCGATTTGATAACAATGTCTGGTGGGTTGTCCCCGGGAGGGACGTGTGGCTTGCTGCGGGGGCAGCTAGCCGGAACAGCACTTCCTGGGACTTTGTGATGTTGGTCCCAGGTGTGATGTGTTGTGCTGTTTCGTGTAGTGTGTGCAGCTGTCAGCTGTGGTGCTGGAGCAGAGCTGTCACTTTGTGGTGTGACAGCTAGCTCTGTAGTCTGTGGGGGACGAGCAGTGTTCGTGGTGCTTGGCTCAGGCAGATGGCAGTCAGACAGGGTGTTGGTTTCAGTTCTTATGCTTAGACATAAGATGTCTGGTTCGTCCTTGTCTCTCTTGCGATGTTTCTTGTGAAGAAACTCTTTCAGCATCCTCACGATCTCTGCTGTCTCCGACGTGGCTGCACTGTGTTTTTCTGGTGTGCGATGAGGCTTGGGCTTACCAGTAGCATGTCGAGAGGGGTTCCAGGGCTGGCTTTCTGGGCTTGGAGTTCTGGACGGCGGGTGATGCAGGTCCCAGAACCTCTTAGAGCGCTCGCTCCGATGCTTTGGATGAGCACCGTCACGGTTGTGCTGCCCTCTGCTGGCTTGGAACGGTCTTGACTCTCTGTGGTACAGTCTGTGACTGTGGTGCTGTTGGGCGCCTTCTGTGTCTAGCTCTGAGCAGTGCTCAGAGACAGAGTAGGTTGTGGGGTCTTTTACAGTCTTTTTGGAAATAGTCTTTTGCTTGGTGTAAGCTTTGTGGACCAAGTCACGTAGCTGTTGGGTGGACATGCTACGTGGACAGGCCAGAACGCCTAAGTGGTGACTCACTGTGGGATGCAGATTTCGGAGGAACAGCGTCCTGAAGTTGACATCTTCTTCCATACCGGGCTCGTTTCGTGCTCCGAAGTAGGCGTGTCGGAGTCGGCCGTAGTAGGTCTGTGGGTGTTCAGGTCGGGCCTGTTTGACGTCCATGGCGGTGAAGACCCCTTGTTCTGATTCTGGATCAGAGAATTCACGGATCAAAGCTTGTCGCAGCTGCTGGTAGTCCCTTTTGACAGTCTCTGGTTGACGGTCTAGGAAGCTGCGCACGTCACGGCTAGAAGTAATTCTGAGCAGGCAAAACTTGTCCCGAGCTGTCACGTTGGCGACAGTTTGCAGGTGAAAGTCAATGTCTTGAAGGTAAGCATGTACATCATGGCCTCCTGCAAGGTTTGGAGTGAACGTGGGGATGTTTCTGGCCAACTTGTCGAAGTCTGTGGGGGAGGAGCTGTTGCTGGGGGCCCAATCCGTCTGGGGGGGATTCTGACCCTTTTCAGCTCCGCCCCGTTCAGCTTTGGGAGCCGTGCCGCGTTGAGCAGTAAGTGTTCTCTGTGAGGGCTCCCCCCTTTCTGCTGACAGGGGTTTCTGTTGGCTGGCTGGTGTGTACCGGCTGGTCAGGGGAAACTTTGTGGTGTGTGTTTCCCCTACCCGGTCACTGTTAAGTCTGTAAGAATGGCTCAGTTCTCTGTGAACAATGTCAAGTTCGTCTCTGAGATCATGTCTCTGCAGAGTAAGCTCATGGATTTCAGCTCTGGCCACCTGTAAGTGTTTTTCACAGGCTGTGGCTTTAGCGTTTTTGTCTCTTAGTTCAGTCTTTGCTCTCTCGAGGAGAGCGTCACTTTGTTGGAGTCTTTCGTCGAGTTCTTTACAGGTTTCTTTCTCCGACTGTTCTCTTTGGTCTGTGTCGAGGCGAAGATCTTGCAGGGCCTTTCGAAGTCTTTCTACTTCTTTCTGTAGCTCTGGATCTGTGGCGTCCTCTTTCTCGGTCTGGAGAAGAAGCTGGTCTAGATGACTTTGGGTGTGGGCCTGGTTCCTCCGGGCCTCCTCTGCTTGAAGCTTTAGCGCTGCTGCTTCCTGCTCCAGGTTGATGTGGCTCCTTTCGCTGAGCCGTGCCTGGGCGACGAGTTTGTGTGCGAGGCTTCCGACGATTTTGGCCCAGTCCTTGTAGCTGTAGCTCTGTGTCGGATCGTGGGTCATCATTTCGACCAGGTCGGTGTCCAGCTGTTCTCGGCTCCGGGGCTCTGTGTCAGCGGCGTCTCCGGGCAGGAAGTCGGTCGTCATGGCTCTCAACCACAACTCGAGTTCGTCCCACTGGGCAGCCATACTGGACGGCCGTGACCTCGGCACACTGTAGGCGAGAGAGAACACAGAACACACACACAAAGAGACCAATGCAAGTTCGTTTTAAGGTTAACGAGCTATGATCATACGGTTATGCCGTTTATGAGAATTTTGGGGCTAACTGATGCCAACAGTTAGACAGTTCACGGAGCCAATTAACTTGGGTCGTCTGAGGACCTGCACTAGGGGTTGTGACGAGCAGTAGCCTGGCGGGTCACGTGGTGGCCCCGGCTGCTGGTGGTCACTCCACTACTTAGTTTCCTTGATGGCTCTCTCAGGTTACTGTTTCTAGGTGAAATGAAAGAAACAAATCACAACAGAACAAAGGATAGAACAGATCAAAGTGAAATAAAATCAAACAATAGTAACACGGTATGTGTCAGAGAGAATAAGGAGGCCTAAGCCTATTACCACTGCCAGAGTTTACGATAGGGCCTACAGGTGAGTGGGGGCTATCGGGGTAGAAAACCTAGGAAGATGGTGAGGCTTGGATAAAAGGGATATAGGCCAAACACTTAAATGACCGGGGAATATCTAGTATTCTGTGGCTTATACTAAGTGTATGGGTTTTACCTCATTTAGTTTGCCTGGGGTGAAATGAGGTCACTCAGGTGGGAGCCGGCGGCGCGGTCAACCTTCTTGACGGTCCCAAACACTCGACCGCAGTGGACCCGGGCCCTCTGTTACTCTGTGTACCACGGTGCGACCTTCTCAAACAACTTGCGACCTTAAACACAACCTGGCAACGCCAAGGTGTCAACTGCCAGACAGCACGACAAAAATGGGGTTTTCCCCGGAACCCGGCCCCTGCAGCAGGCCCTGGTTCAGGTACTTGTCCCGAAATTGCCTTGTGTGTCAGCTGGCGTGGTTGACTTTACCCTTGGAGTGCTAAATTGCTGATGTAGCAGTTGCGTGCCACCCCAATGGTAAGAGACAGAGGAGTCCGAGACTCACGCACGGCCGGTGTCGGTCGTGACGACCAGGTGACCCCGCTCGCTGGAAACCAACCAGAGATGACTGTCAAATCACCACAGCGCCCTAGGGAGAACTACACATAAACACACAAAAAGGGGTAAACAGGTGAAAGTTAAAGTCAATTAAGGCTTTCTTGTTTAACCAAGTTTAGTAATTATGTATGTAGAAATAAAGGCAAAGGCTTTGAAATAATGGTAAAACAAAAAGGGAATTATGATAATGTTGGTGATTATCAGAATAACCTAACCTAAAAGAGAGATAAGAAAATTAGGAATAAAAAGTAATAATAAATTTTTTTTGTGAAAAAAAAATTTAATAATAAAAATTTTTTTTTTAAATAAAATAAAATAATGAAAAGACAGGATGACCCCAGAAGAAGAGACAGGCCGCAGTAGTGGGTCTGTCCCACAAAGGGGCGTACCTCCTCTCAGCGGTCACCCTGTTTGAACAGACAAACTCATTCAAATTAAATTCAACTGGTTTAAATTCGAATTTAAATAAGCCTGTGCAGAAATGTAAAAATCAGAGTGATATTTTATAATAATCCAGATGACGTTAAGGCATCAGTAATTACTATGAAATAATCAGAAGGGAAAGATGAAATAAGTACACACTTCAAAAGAGTGAAAGGGGAAAAAGAGTGGCACCGACTTAGTATCCACAAGGCCACGCGGTGGCGCTGTTTCCTTCTAGTGGATGACAGTGGCTGCCAGCCAAACAAGATTTAAATCCAAAATTTAAATCTGATTTAACTCGAATTTAGATAAGCGTGTAAGGGAATTGAGAACTCAGAATGATATCGAATAATAACTTAGATGCATTAAAGTATCAGTAATTATTATAAAATAATCAGACGAGAAAACAGAAATAAAGCAATTCACACAGAATTGGAAACAGAGAAGCGAGTTGAATGAACCGCTTTAGCGGGAGGCGGCCACTGGGTGGCGGACTTCCCTCTATGGGCTCTCAATGGCTGGGCTGGGATTTAATTTAAGTTTTAATTCACCTCTTGTTTGAACCAAACTCAAAGTAAATGTACCAGTCACAAGCAGGAAAATTGTCTAACACAAAATAATATTCGCACGAGCAAAGCTGGAAATGCCAATAATTATTGAGAATTTAGACATAAGCTAATTCACTATTCATCATAGAACACTTGAATTTAGCAGTACGAGAGCATTATCTGAAACGGCCACGAGATGGCGTAGTCGCGCTCATGCAGGCTGACGTCAGTGGGAGGCGGTGCTCACGCAGGGTGACGTCGTTGGGCGCGTATTTTGAGACTTGAACACCTAAAAGGACCTCTGGTGTTTAGTCCGCGGAATTACAACCAATTTTAAATGTGACTCTAAAGAGCTCAGAGCGTTCAGCTCAGTCACGTGCTGATTTTCTGCAATAAAATCACAAAGGAAACAAGATCTCTACAGATCTTCGGGTGCTATACTGCACAAGAGAGAACGTGTCAGGACTTCTTCACTGCACTTTATTACTCAAATGTGGAAAACAGGAATTATCATCTGTTGTTGGGTTCCCGTAAACATTTAACCACAATAGCACTTATGATTTAAAAATGTCTTAGGTTTACAAAATGGGTAGCTAATCCAATTTTCGACCAGGAGTTATCGTTATTTTAACGATCTAATATTATTATTAGGCCTATTATCGAAACGGAGGAGACTCGCTCTGTTTCAATCTACCGCGTGAACAAAGAAACTCGTTTGATTTCAAGCGGGCTAAAGCAATATTAATTACAGGCTGAACAGAGATTCTTTTCTCTAGGACATTTACCGGTATTGTCACTTCCAGCGTCTGTTAATATGCTTGAGCTGAGCTGGTTCGGCGCCAGTCAGTTCTTCAGTGAGCGCGCGTGGGTTCGCATTTGGGCGCGCGCGTTTCCTCACTGAACCGCGTGGACTCTCGCTGGAGCGCGCGCGTGGGTAACACATTATTAAGAATGTACAGTCCGAGACATGTACAGAGATTCTGTTCTCTTTACCGAAACAATATTAATATAATACATCGAAGTTTATTTTAGCAATTAACAGGGGCTGAAAATGTTAAACATATCTTAGCAGGGGTCAATTTGCTTTGACTGAGGTCGGCTTCGTGCCTTCTAACAGTCCTTCAGTGAGCGCGCGTGGTTTTTGCCTTACTAGGGCGCGCTTGTTTCCTCAATGGGAGCGCGTGGGCTCTCGCGTCTCGCTGGAGCGCGCGCATTACATTAATACACAATATAGACGAAACTGATTTGCTCGTAAAACACAAAGTTTGAGATTGCGCGTAATTTTCTCCACCAAAACATGTAGACTATATTGCCTTATGCTTCGGACTCTGGGTCCGGATGAATTAGCTCAAATGATCCATAGGGAATTTTAATAACTAATCATGAATATGATCAATATTTTGCATAGTACAGATACATTAAATTGTCGAAAGTGAAAGTGGATTATATGAATATATGAATAATCAATCACAACGAATTATAATTCCTCATTCATATATCAATAATCTTACTTAACTTCGATTATGAGATAATCTTTAACGGAAATTAATGTAATTATCAAATCGTTGTTCGTCCCGCGACCAACCGTTAGATTAAGTGATTAATTTCTCAACAAAGTTATCCTTTCTCATAAACTCCAAGAAACACCAACCTTCTGGCCGTGAACATTAATATTTCTGGTGTTCATAAAATTAAAACTACCTAATGTAGTACACAGGGAGCGCGGTAGCGCTGATCTGATCTCATTGACGTTTGTATTTTTACGAGCCTTTCACAGAAACAGTTGAATATATTGTTTTAATAAATGCAAACTACAGAGTATAACGGATTACACATAGTGATTATAGGTTTTATACGTCTATGTACAGTTACTTACATTAAACAGACAAGACAAAAACGGGTAACAGCTGATGAGAGAAGGAGAGTTATAGAGAGTTGGGGAGGGGCGCGCGCCGTAGCACGCGCTGAGATTGTAGAGAGATAAAGAGAGAGAGAGAGATTATTCTGCTTTAAGCTGGTGCTCTTTAGCAGTAGTAACGCACACCTCGCACGCGCGGGGAGCGATTTACAGAGGTTTTTGGTCGTGCGTTTGAGAGAGAGAATAAGAGGGAGAGAATGAGATCGAGGGCCGGGGCGCGCTCGATTTGAATGCGGAACAGAGAGAGAGGGAGCGAGGGAGAGAGTGCTCTGGGGCCCGCGCTCGATTTGATTGCGGGACAGAGAGAGAGAGATAAAGAGAGGATGAGAGAGAGAGAGAAAATGGTCACGTGTGACCATAGAACAGCAAACATCACAGACCATTGAGAGAGCCATCAATCGAAACACCTTAAAACATTAAAACCCGTTAGAGTTTGATATACTTGCAAAGGTTCGTTTGTGTGCACGAGCTGTGTCCAGCCTGCACGTGTTCTCGGAGCAGAGTGCGCGCGCTCGTGCTGAGGCGCGCGTGCTTGTTGCCAGAGCAAGCTGTTCGCGGGAGTTTGAAGAAGGCGCCTCTTTGGAAGGGAAGTTGCTGAAGGAATTCAGGCTTCGTTCGTTTGACTCGTAGGTGGAAACGAACACAGTGGAATTTGAAAATTAAACAAAAGACTGAGATAAAGCAAATAAAAGGAGGGAACTCCTGAAGGAGTTCAGGTCCGAAGATTTCACATGATGAGTAGACGAAGGCAGGACGCGAGAGAGAGAGCAGAAGGGAGAGCGTTTGGGTTTTAAGGAATGTATGGGTAACGCCGCCTTCTGGTGGATTGTCCAATCACCTTCAGTGATTCAAAAGCGGGAGAATGTTCCTTTGTCCGCTGGGAACATCCCTCTTGCTCGGATTACCAAAGTGTTTGACTTAAAACTTTCGGCCCCAGAAATATGAAATGTGTAAAACAATGTACGTTACTGCATTCTGCTATCGGAATTCGACTCCGTTAGATTTAGAGAATTACAAAGATACGAAACACATCATATTAACATTAATAGGAATACAAAGGTATATTATTATGCATTAGTATAGACATTTAAAGTTCGATTAATGTTACACTAGGACATATATATGCTTTCCTATGGTTTATAAACACATCTTAACACAAAAGGGGATATATTTATTACATTTAAGAGTGACTATGGTCACAGTCCTTTCCTCTGTCTGAGGTGGGGGTGTCACATTACATGTCTCTGTGTGTGTGTGTGTGTGTGTGTGTGTGTGTTGGAATGTCGGGGGCTGGGTTCTACGGGGAGCCACCAAAATGTCTTGTCTTTTCAGACCATTTAATGAAGTATTCTAGAGAATCACAATTTATTAATTTGAATAAGCATCTGTCATTTTCAATGTTGCTACAGGGTGTAAGCCAGCAGTTTGTTGGTTTTTCATTTGAGCTATACAACTCCAAGTGCTATTTCCATAATGTGCAGTGAGTTTCTCAAAACATAGGACTTCATCTCCACTCTCAATTCAGTTACTTTTTAGTTGCTAGATTGAAGTTATTTGTATATCATCTAGACCAGCAAAACTGATATAAAATCACTGAATAGACAGAAATGTATCTAACAGAACATTTCTGTCTGAATCTGAACAGCTTGGTTATTTGCTGCATGCTGCAAAGGCTCTTGAACGTCCAGTAGTTACACATTCAAGAGCTGTTTCCAGAAAGACATAGTTGGTTGTGTCACTCATTTTATTTTAATAGTCAAATTGAAAGGCGCAAAGGGCTAACAAGCGAAATGGAGGAGGACAGAAAGTAGAGCAGAATCTCAGGCATTTCCCCGACCCCCTCCTTCATTGCTGGCACTCACTTCATCCAGTGCTATGCAAGGTAAACAGTCAAGGAGCCACTATTAAGTACACTTAATGCACAAACTACCTCTTCTCCTGCTGTGCATTCTCGAGTGTTTCTAGGGAAATAGTTTGTGATCACTTCTGTTTTTAGTAAGGGCAGCACTGACTTCCTCAAAGAGTGTGAGCTGACATTTAAAAGGCTTTGCTACAATACAGTCTTGGCACTCTGACTATCTCTCATTTATATAGACCTTTTCTGCCATGACAGTGGGCATCAGAGTGTAATGTGTATTGAATAATGATTGTTGGTGCCCTGTCCAGGGGTATTTTGGTTAAAAGCCAATACAGAGCTAGACCAGACAATAAACGTAGGTTACAGTGGAGCGTTTAGAGAAGCAGAGGAAAGTCGGGTAATCGGTTATGGCCTTTAGTGTCTGATAAGCAGAAGCGTATCTGTGCTGAATTTAGTGATTTTAGTGATTTGAAAAAGACCAGTGTTGGCTAATTTCCTGAGATTCAAAGAATTTTCAGTTTTACTTGTAAAGCCACAGAACTTACTTCTGTTAGTCTTGTCAGTACACAAATTTAGGGGTGCAACGTTACACTCTGTCACAACTCAAGTCAATACAATTCACGCTACTGAACAAGCGTGCCGCACAAGTGCTGAAAAGTAAAGCCAAAGCGGCTCGATCGCCCTCAGGTGGTTGGTCCCAGTAAAGGTCATAAACCCCGCCTTACCCGTGAAGGCTAATGGGATGCGATGGAAACTAAATCAAATTACACTTCAAATAATATTTTTTCCAAAGATATCTTCACCATTTTAGGTAGTTTTTATCATTTGTTATTTGATGCTATAAAACGGGAATGTGACGTCATGATTGACAACTTCTCTAAACAAAAAAGTCACAGAGACACCGTATTTTTGAGGGAATTTTTGGGAGGAGATTGGAGCTTCAACTTTCATTTCTACATGTCCATAACTGTTTATAGTTATGTCCTAACAGTAAACTTTGTACTAACCGTTTCTGCGGGAGTGAGAGCGGGACCTTGATATCGCGGCTCCACTTCCCGCTCATTAGTGTGCAGACTCGGTTCCCGCGTTCACTACTGTGCAGAATCAGGTCCCAAATCGGTGCAAGATGTCAGCGCCATATTAGGACTTTGGCAGCTTCACTTTTCACCAATGGAAGAGAGTGAAGGGGCGTCGTCCATCTTTTTTTACAGTCTATGATACTGAACTCATGATACATTACTATCGCGATACTTTAAGCCAATATAAAGTAGAGGTTTTTATTATTATTATTACCACTTTTAAGACTTAAAATGTACTGTTGATGGTCCTAGTCTTGAAAATACAGAATTATGTTAGACACACTTGCATTCTATCACCGACTACATAGTCAATTTATGTACACCCTTTTTTACTGGTCAAATCAGACATTTGGCATTATCAGGACCCACAAATATTCCCCCATTGCATTATTATACATTATATTCAATATTAAATACAGTAGTTTAAATGTAGTTTTAATTTTTTCCTCACGCAGTACTCAAGCTTTAGTGCAGGTATTCGTTTGATCGCTTACACAGACAAGCCGTGCGCTCACAGACTCTCCAATAAATAATAAAACTATGATTAGCAGAATGTATTACAGCTGTTCTGGTGTCATAATGAGAAGAATAACAAAAAGATAAAGCTTATAAAGTAGTTCACCATTCTTTCTTTCATCTTTGTAATTATTCATAACAAAAAATATTTTAACAAAATGAATGCCAAATCAGACTGATGCAGAGTCAGAGTCGTGCGGATCCATTTGCAAACACTTTATTAATAGAAAGCAGGCAGAGAGAATGCAGTAGAATTAGTGAAGAACTGGGAAGATCCAATACTCATAGACGATACCAGGCAGGGGTCGGGGCAGGCAGCAGACGATAACACGGAGATCAGTATAGCAGAGAGTGGACGGAAAACCTGGAAAGACAGTTGAATGTAAACGCTCAGAGATGTAGGCCGTAGCTGGTACAAGACTTCACAATGAGCACTGAGAGATGGCAGTTTAAATAGAGAGGAGAAGCGTTTGCACCTGTGCAGATGATTAGGAGTGAGAACAGGGCTGATGGGATAAGTAGTTCAATATTCAGGTGAAGATGTTCTTTGATGACCAGAGAGAGACATTGATGAGCGATCTATGACAGAGCTCCCCTCCTGCGAGCGGCTCCTGAAGTGAGGACCAGCGCGCCGTCGAGGTCTCCCACGGGGTCTAGGAGCAGGTCTCTCAGGATGGTTCTGGTGAAAGACAGTGATGAGAGCGGGATCCAGAATGTCCTGAGATCTCACCCAGGATCTCTCCTCGGGTCCATACCCCTCCCAGTCAATGAGATACTTCAAAACCCCACCTCGGCGTCTGGAATCGAGTACTTCTCTTACACGGTAAGCCTCCTCGCCCCCGATGATGATGCGAGAAGCGTTCTCCACCGCGACCTCCTCCTGGTTCCCCTCTCTTCCCGGAGCGACAGCAGGTTTAAGCAGAGACATGTGAAAAGTAGGAGAGATGCGGTAAGAGGGTGGTAATTCTAGCCAGAAAGAAACATGAGTTATCTGTCTCAAGATCTTGAAAGGACCCACGTATCTGGGATTTAACTTCCTGCTGGGGAGTCGAAGGCGTAGATCTCTTGTGGACAGCCAAACCTACTGACCAGGCGTATACGTGGGACCCCTTCTCCTATGATGATCAGCCTGCTCTCTGACTCTGCGCACAGCTCGCTGTAGATGGACGTGAGAGCGATCCCAAGTCTCCTCGCTCCTCCGTAACCAGGCGTCAACAGCTGGAAGATCCGTAGGCTCTCCTGACCAAGGAAATAAAGGGGGCTGAAATCCTAGCACACACTAGAAAGGCGTGAGGCCAGTAGAGGGCTTGCGCAGGGAATTCTGAGCGTACTCAGCGCAGACGAGGAAGCGAATCCAGTCCTGCTGATTTTGATGGCAGTATGTGCACAGGAAACATGTGAGCTCCTGATTCAGCCTCTCCACTTGTCCGTTGGCCTGTGGATGATAGCCAGAAGTCAAACTGACGTTTATGTTAAGTTGTCTACATAATGCCTGCTAGACAGAGAGGTAAACTGAGGTCCCGTCAGATACAACATCCTCCAGCAAACCATATAAGCGAAATACGTGTTGCAGTAGCGCCTCTGCTGTCTGAAGGGCTGTGGCTAATCAATGAGTACAGTTGGTTATCAATGAGTGGCGTACAGTTGGTTATCAATGAGGCGTTGAAGTACCGCTCGCACATCCCGGACATGTGACTCAAGAGACTCAGAGAAAATTAGGATGTCATCAATCTACACTATGAGCTTCTGGTTGAGCATGTCACGAAAGATCTCGTTGACAATAGCTTGGAACACTGAGGGACTGTTGGACAGCCCTAACGGCATAACACGATATTCGTAGTGCCCGGTAGTAGTCGAGAAAGCGGTCTTCCACTCATCACCTCTTCTGATACGAATCAGGTTATACGCGTTGCGCAAATCCAGCTTTGTGAAGTATTTGGTGGTGCGGAGCTGCTCCAGAGCGGCAGGGACCAGTGGCAGTGGATAGCGGAATTTGACTGTAATTTCGTTGAGACTGCGATAGTCAATACAGGGTCGGAGCCCTCCATCCTTCTTTTTGACGAAGAAGAAACCGGTTGAAGCAGGAGAAGTGGAGGAAGTGATAAAGCCTTTAGAGAGCTGTTCTTCAATATAAGCTTTCATGGAATCGGACTCTGGCTGAGATAGTGGATAGACTCTTCCTCGCGGGAGAATGGCACCTGGGATTAAATCAATAACGCAGTCACTGGATCTGTACGGAGGAAGATGAGAAGCCTTGTTTTCACTGAAGGCCAGAGCGAGATCGTAATACACAGTGGGTACCCCTTGGAGATCAGGATTGTCGGAGCGGCTGGTGCACGGACTCGGAGTGATACTGGTGAGAGTGCGTAAAAAATGATTTTGACAGGTGTCCGAACACTGGATAATCTGCTTATCGGACCATAAGATGGAAGGATTATGTTGTTCCAGCCAGGGAAGTCCCAGTATAAGAGGGTGATGTGGTGAATCAATGGTGAAAAGTTGAATAGTCTCAGTGTGTTGTGTGTCAGTGCTTAGGGTGATTTCTTGAATCTTGCCGGTACCCAGGGGGCATCCATCTAATGCTGCCACTGCCACCCGGGATTCACATGGAATGAGAGAGAGATTGTGAGATCTAGAGAAAGTCAAATCAATAAAATTCCCTGCAGCTCCTAAATCAACCAAAGCACACGTTTTAATGATCTCTTTGTCAAAGTGGATGGTGACGTTCAATTCTAAGGATTTAGAAACTTGAGGACTGGAACTCAGAGGACTGGGCAGCAGAATCTCGGGAAGTGGGTCTGACGGGGCATGTCGGCCTCATGTGGCCGGATTGGGCGCAGTACAGGCATAGATGATTACGCCTTCTTCTCTCCCTCTCTTCGGATGTGAGACGAGTGAAGCCGATCTGCATGGGTTCAGATTCCTGACTCGCGGAGGGATATTCGACGACTCTGTGCTTGAGGGGTGTTCGTCGAGCTCGCATCAAATTATCCAGGCGAATGGTTAGATCCATCAACTGGCTGAGAGTTCTGCCCTCATCCCAGCTCTCCTTGCAGATCTGAATTAAGATCCTTGCGGTAGAGTAATTTCAGCGGATCCTCCTCCCAGCCCGTCTGTGCAGCGAGAGTGCAGAAGATCCTCCTTGACGTAAGGACAGTAGGAGCTCGCCCGGCTCCTTTCCACCAGCGGGATGCTCAAACACCTCTCTGAATTGGGCGAGAAAGTTAGCATAAAAGGGAAAAGCAAGGTGTCCTCCTGCCCAAAGCGCTGTTGCCCACTCTAGAGCCCTTCCAGTCAGCAGTGAACATGAAAGACACACGGCTGTCGTCGTTAGAAAAGAGGTTGGGTTGTTGATTGATATACAAGGTGCATTGGAGAAGAAACCTCTTACATGTTGTTGAAGAGCCATCGTATTTATCAGGAAGGGATAAACGAGGATTATTGGGAGATGTACTCACACTTGGAGGTGATTGAACGGGCGGTGCGGCAGTTTGAGCAGCAGCGGCTGACTGAGTCGAGAGGAGCTGCATGGATCTCACCAATTCCTTGATTGGTGACTTCTGAGGTTAATCGATGCAGGGCTGCTGGATCCTGTTGTGGCGAAGTCTTCTGTGATGCAGAGTCAGAGTCGTGCGGATCCATTTGCAAACACTTTATTAATAGAAAGCAGGCAGAGAGAATGCAGTAGAATTAGTGAAGAACTGGGAAGATCCAATACTAATAGACGATACCAGGCAGGGGTCGGGGCAGGCAGCAGACGATAACACGGAGATCAGTATAGCAGACAGTGGACGGAAAACCAGGAAAGACAGTTGAATGTAAACGCTCAGAGATGTAGGCCGTAGCTGGTACAAGACTTCGCAATGAGAGATGACAGTTTAAATAGAGAGGAGAAGTGGTTGCACCTGTGCAGATGATTAGGAGTGAGAACAGGGCTGATGGGTAAAGTAGTTCAATATTCAGGTGAAGATGTTCTTTGATGACCAGAGAGAGACATTGATGAGCGATCTATGACACAGACACACATGGTGTAACCAAAGTGCAGAAACATGGACAACAAACATAACAGGAAATGATTTCATAGAGAGAGGACCCCTGCAGACCCTCAATAAAATATCAGATTTGGCCTTTTTATAAAACACAAAGTTAGTAAAAATGTTATGCAATTCCCAAAAAACATACAGTAATAATAATAAATAAATAAAACGTTTTACCTTAAAACTAATTGTGAAAACATTTTAAGATACAGTATGTATACTCATTTGTATTTAAGATCTAAGGAAAATATACATTTACTTTTACATCATAATCATATCACATTTTTAGAATTATTCAATTGAACCTGTTCTTGAAAATGGCATAAACGTTTTTCAGAACCAACATGAATTAAAAGAGTACATTTCTAAAAACTTGGCATGTGATTTTAAAAAGAGGTTTCTTTTTCTTTATCATGGATTTATCTTTTTTCCATTGACCCACATACAAATTATACCTGTCTTGGAATATTATATCTGAAGTGAACTCATAACATTCCATTTTCCATTTTGCAGTTAATGAATTTTGGGTGAGTGTCCAGAGGACAGAAGCATCAGAGCGCTGTGGTCTCTCTGGTAATTACTGGCTCAGGGCTAATGTGGACAACCTTATTCTGAAGGACCCCAAGACTAAAAAGGATTTATTCATATGGCCTTACAAACTTCTCCGTCGCTATGGAAGAGACCGGGTGAGTATTATTTTCTGATTTTGAACTGTCCTCAATTTAAGTATACAAAGTTTCAAACCAATTCAAAATCAGTGTAAAGTGCTAAAAATTGTCAATTCAATGGCACTGAATATCTTCTGTAGGAGGGTAACAGTTGATAAAAGACCTTCAAAATTGACTTAGCCTTGACTTTGTATATACATAGTCAATAGACACCCACACATTAGCATGTAGACAGCACGCATCATGTCTAAAATAATCTAACGGCTGTTAGCGTTAACCCAACTTTGTTGCAGACAGCTGGCCTCATACTACAGATGACATATAAAGCAGGAACTTAAGCCACTGTTGTTTCCAACTCTGCTTCCTGTCTTTACTATAGAAACTGCCTTGGTACAGGAAGCTGGCCTTCCTCTATCCCTTATGAGTGGGCGGAAGGCAGAGCTAATGCGGTGAATGACTATTGAATGCAGGTCATGATAGTTTGAAAAGATGGTCTCAATTTATATTAGATGTTTTTAACTACTATATACTCATGCCAAAAAAATGTGTTGGGTACAATTCACTTATTGTGATTATGTTGTATTGTAAAACACGTTTGCTGCTATCAAGGATATGGGTAAGATTAGGGACTGATTTACTCTGGGATGTGAAGGTTTAAATGTCCCATGGCATGGCTTATTTTATTATTTTATAATGTTTCCTGGGGTGCCCTTATAATGTTAGTATGTTTTTAGATAAAAAGTTGTCATAATTTAGAAATTATGGCATAATCTAATATTAATATAATAGACAAGGCATTTTTCATACCCTGATTTTAGCCTCTGATTTGAACACTCTGTTTGAAGGCTGTGAGACTTCAGTGTAAACGCCCACTGCTGTGATTGGCTGACATGCTTGCATATGAAATAGCTACGTATTGCATGTGGAACTCGCTCGAAAACTTTTAGTATTACAGCTATCATACGTTTTTACTATTACAGCTATCGAGATTAACAAATCGTGAAATCGTTTTTAAAGTATTAAGATATATTCCCATCACATGAAAGATTGCAGTGATGAGCATTGAGCAGATGACAGTCTATTGATCGCGTGAATGAATATCTTATCATTGCAACACAGTTTCTGCACTCTCACTAATATTTTCACCAATGCAAACACGATATAAATACAGTAAGAGCTTCGTTGTGCAGTGTAACAGGGTCATTGATTTCATAACGAGTTTTGGCAAGATAAACTTGCGCTGTGGGATTGACAGCTTGGGCGATTGGAAAGGGATTGTTCTTTCATCGCCTTCTGTATATATTTTAACCACAGTTTAAATAAGATTATTTTCATCCTACTAAGAGAAACGATGTGAAGTT
Organism: Phoxinus phoxinus; assembly: GCF_949152265.1. NCBI lineage: Eukaryota > Metazoa > Chordata > Actinopteri > Cypriniformes > Leuciscidae > Phoxinus > Phoxinus phoxinus. The sequence continues at coordinate 18,043,723 of NC_136877.1, read as the reverse complement.
GATCTTTTAGTCACTGGCTTGATTTACTGATGCATAAACAGTATTGAACGATTTTGAGAGAAAGATTACCTGTCTGAACTTGAACAATTACACATCAGAAAGTGTTGCTTGGTAGCTTGATCGATTTATTTTCAGACATTCAGCAAGGCCAGCTCTGTATTGGCCCAAGTTGAGGAAACAGTCATATGTGAAATGTTTTTTAAAGAAATCTAAACAATAAATAGCTTTTTGTGGCTCTTTAATGTGTCTAACAGATTGCTGTAGAGCCTCAGTTAAATCTGCTCGTGAACCGATCATCTCTTCCTTCTAGTTAATTTATAGCATCAAATAAACATGAATGAACATAAGAAGGAATGTTGTTTTAACAACGGAAAAATGTCAGTATAGTGTATACACTCGTTTTTCAAGTTCAAATCCTCCAACGTTAATCAACTAACTCTCCTGGCTGCTTTGTCGGACAAAAATGGCGGATTATGATTGGTCAGATCGCCTGTCAGTCAAACTCCCTGCGTAGGGTCAATTCTCTGTGTGGGCAAAGCAGAGAAAGGGGAGGTAACCTTTCCCCGTATGACAACATTCGCCCATCTGAGCTTTCGTTTTTTCAAAGGCGGAGCAGGATACCCAGGGCTTGGTTTACACCCATTACAATTTCTAGCCACTGGGGGACCATAGGCAGGGTAGGGGAACTCATATTAATGTTAAAAACCCTTATAAAGTGACATTTTCATGCCATGGGCCAAGTATTTTTACATTTAAGCAAATGTAAAAACATGCAAAAAGTGCATCATATCAAATGATTAATTTTAATGGTATTACATAGTAGTTAAAGACACCTAATAAAAAGTGGGTCCAAGAAAATTAATAAGCCCAGTGTGTTGGGTCCATATTCGTTTTTTTTTTTCAAGTAAGATGCTGAAATGTTAATTTAAAGAAGGTTCATTCAAATAGCAAGTATGTTCTGTATAAGAGAATTAGAATAAAAGTGAAGAAATGTCACAAACATGTTGTCACATTTCTGACATGCTCTGCAGGTCATGTTCTCTTTTGAAGCTGGGCGACGCTGTGAATCTGGGCCGGGGAACTTCACCTTTGAGACAAAGCAGGGGAATGAGATATTTCTCATGGTTGAGGGATCCATTCGAGAGCAGAAAGCCCAAGCCGAAGAACGACACCAAAGCTTTCCATCATTAGATTCTGACTGCCCAGCTCTCCAGCAGATCCGTGCTGCCATCTCAGAAGCAAACAGTCGTGAACCAGATGGAGATTCTGGTGGTAGCAAGCCTGGGTCTGCGGATGGTGTCTTTGGTCGAAAGGACAATGATGGGAAAAACATAAAGAGCCGAAGCCTTCCAGAGCCGCCACCTCCAGTTATTGGGACCCCTCCACGATCTCCCATGCCTCGTGGGTCCAAAAATCTGTTAGAGGACCAAGGGAGTCTGTACTCAGAGCCTGCTGACTCTGTCCGTGCGCCGCCCAGTCTAGGAGACTGTTTGTACTCAGACCCGGTGGACAGTATCAAAGTCATTCCCACTCCTAACCCACGCCTTAGGCCGACTGGCGAAGAGGCGGGTAGCCGCCACTCAGGAATCAAGCCTGAGCCGTTCTACTCAGACATATATGATCATATCAGTCTGGACTTGGTGCAAAGGACAATGGCATTGGGACTCGATGGCCGAAGCAGACACCCTGCAGATGGAGGTCCAACAGAGCACATCTATGATGAGCCAGAGGGACGAGCCGGATCTACACTTCCTATCATCACGCTTTATGATGAGGCACGGTTGGAAATGCATCCCCGGAAAACCAGGGGAATGGAGGAGCCTCAAGGTTACGAGGTGGCTCAACAACCGCTACCACTGCCCAGACCAAAAGGCCCCAAACCTGTCACAGCACCAAAACCAAGCAAAGTAGCACTGCCCAAGAAAGACCTTAATCCACTGCCTCAAAATAAAGGCAGTGCTAACCTGAATAACAATAACAGTAGCAACAGCCATGACAGCACAAAAGTTGGTAGAAGAGGTGCAGGTGCTGGAAACAACATGGACCTTTATAACAAAGTATCTAGACATCAGCCACCTCCAAATGCGTGGCATCCAACCATGCAGTCTCCAGATATTATCTACGACAACTTAGGAGACATTTGACTTAACCTTTGTCGACATTTAGGCAGTCATGGATAAAGGAAATGTGTCCACGTTAAGAAGGGAGTGCTCAGTGTCGGGGCACAGATTGAAACCTTAGTCATGTAGTCACTGACTGTCAAAGTGGCTGAGAGCTAAGACTATACAAAACTTTTGTGTGGATAATGCCCTCTGAAAGGGCTTGTACTGGCATATGCCAGAGTTTTGCACTTCTTGGGCAAAGTAGTCCTATTTTGTAAATCTGAGTCTGTGACTTACGTATCTAAAGAGATTATGAAGCACTTGGCATATAACACTTGGTTCTCTTGCATAGGGAATTAGTGTTGTTGTCTGAACATTATCTGACAGGTTCAATTTAATGGTTGAAGAAGTGCAGAGACTGCACTGGCAGGTCAGTTATTGCACATACAAATCTTGCATCGTTTTGCATGGAGATTGTAGCAAAAGGATACTAATCCACTGCCGTGTGTGTGTGTGTGTGTGTGTGTGTGTGTGTGTGTGTGTGTGTGTGTGTGTGTGTTATATGTACAGTATGAGTGTATGTGGATGAGTCAGCAGCTGTGCTGTTGTTCAACATGACAATGATCGTAATAATAAAAATGATAGTACAAGAATACTTAACCATTTCCGAAAATGTACAAGTATGTGCACAACCGCTCATCCTAGGAAAAATCTGGACTTGGTTTAAGGGGGCATGAAAATTACCCTGAATGCTCTATCTTTCACTCTCAGTCCCTTATTCATCTAGTCCTCTGTCGTCCTGAAAAGCAACTGACATCTAAGGGATAATCCTGATGCAAAGTGAATATTAACCATCTGTGTAAAAAAAGTGGCCTTACTTCAGATGGGAGTTGGCCGAGTTAATATGTGTCTGCCTGGCAGAGTGTGAAGGTACAGACTGTTCTCTGTCCTGTTTTCTTTCTCGTTCACCCTCTCACTCGTTTCCTTTTGTCCTCTCTCCAGTCTCCCCTAGTCTTTTCTTCCACTGCTAAAGTTTTTTTTCTTTTTAGTGGACAGCCAAAATCTGACCTATTCATCACATTCTGCTGTATTTTTTCAATGTTTAGTGCTCTTAAGCAGAAAAAAAAACAGTGTCGAGAGAGCAGTCTTTCATAAAAATTTTTAAAAAAATGCATTCATTTGGTCCAAGGTCTGGCTAAGCATAGTTTACCATCATACAGGGTTGCAGGCATACATTTTAACAGCAGATTACTCATAGGTATTAAAAAAGGAAGTGGACTGACAACTACAAATTTTCTCTCTTTTTATAATTGTCATTTGTAATCGTTATCATTTGTTAATTAAGTTTGACTTTGACAGTATGTTTGTATTATATCCAACAATAATTCAATAGACAAATATAAATATTAAATATTTGAGACAAGCTAAATTTGGTGTAAACTTGGTTCATCATTCTACACACAGATGCTTTCTATTTAAAGACCCACGTTACCACCAAAACTTTAAATAGTGCATACGTGTTAAAGAGGTCAAGTTATCAGTTTCAGTTTTGGCATCATATGGATAAAAAAAGGTGCACTCTGTGTTAGTTTGGATGCTCTTGTTATGTTGTACTAGTTCCTGTTTTCTTGAATGTTCCGTTTATGTTTTCGTTCCGCCACTTGATGCTTGGATAACCGAATGGAAAACAGAACTGAGCTGTTGTTCTCTCAAGTGTGAAGCAAATGATGGGGAAGTGCATCCATTTCTTGAAAATGCTGTCTTTCAATCAAAATTCAACAAAAAAACCTCACTATTTGAAATAAAATCTATACTGTACTTTAAATACACATCAATGAACATGATTTCTGTATAAAATAACTAAATTTGTCCATTACATAAAATTGATACATAAAATATACTCCAGGTGGAATGCGTGCACATTGGCAATTATTTTTATTTTTTTGAAAAACCTTATTACTGATTCTTACTGTAATTAATAATATAATCAATATACAGTATGTTGAAGCAGCATTAATATATAGTAAATATGAATTATATTGTTAAATAATCAATAATACATTGATTTATAACCAAAATTATGTTAATTTTTGAAAACTGAGAATGCTGATTTTTCTGTAAAAACATAGATACAGTATAGTCAAATTTTAACAGTTATTTTGAATGGATACCTCATACCTTATTCTGAAACCAAAATTTTATTAGGTTTGATTATTCATGTAAAATAGAATTTTATTTATTTATTCAAGATTGTGTGTGTGATTTTTTATTTATTCAAAATAAATCTTTATTTACAAGATATTTTATTCTTAAAAGGGAAAAAGCAAAACATTAAACAGCAGCAAAGAATATCTTTAAAAACATTTATCCAATAATATACAAAGAGTTAATAGATATATAGAATGTAATATATATATATATATATATATATATATATTGTTTATAAACATTGTATTAGTATAGTGTATTGGTTTATAAAGAATGTACAACATTAAGTAAACAAAATAGTTTTAATTAAAAGTAAATAAACAGAGAACTACTTAATATAATTTTTTAAAGATTTTAAACAATACTGTGAAAAAATTATAAACACCTTACATTAAGATAACCCTTAGCAGTGATAGCTCAAAAATTATTTAAATGTTTTTTTTCTTAACTTTAGTGATTTGGGCACTGGTCCCTAAGACAACATGTGCTGACAATCAAAAGTAAAGAGTCATTTGGAAAACAATTGAAAAAAAAAAAAAAACCCTGGATCTCTTTCGTAACTACTGAACAAGTTAGGAAATTGTGAACGTAAAATATGAAAAAAGGAGAATGACGTAAGATCATCTCTCTATGTCTGCTTTTTCTGCCGTTTCGTTTGCGCAATGCCAAACCTCACCACGATGTCATAAAGACGAGGCGTAGGCGGTGCCAGGTGGGTGGAATGGCGGAAAGCTTAATGAGGCAAAACTTAATGGGCTGTAGTAAGAGAGGCCCATTGAGTAACAGTAGAGCTCTGACCTCAGTCTGCTTTCAGAATCGCATCCCTCAGCTCTCACAACTCTAAACCAGCGCCTCCAACGCTGAACCTTGTTCCGCGAGGTCTCGGAGCTTCACACAGTGACCTCTTTCTGTCTTTCCCCCTCACTGTAACTCATTGAAGGCCTTGAATTCCTGCTCAGCTGAGTACAGTGTGTTTCCCTTGGGGCTGTACTGGCAGCTTCCATAAAGGAAGACAATGGCTCTACTTTTCCACTACTCTGGCCCTCTTCCTCCTCAACTCTCTACAGAGCCTTCTAGCCACAGCATGTACACTGAGAAGGCAGTTCACTCTTTAAACAGCCTTTCTTCTTGTCATTTTACAATTCTGTGGTTTTGTGTTTTATTCCTTTTCAGCAGCTCACAACTATTTTCCCAGTTGTGGTGCAGCCTTTGTTAAACGGTACGGCATGACGGTTAGTTTAATTACTCCTCCAAAAGAGCGAAATCATGCTGTTACTATGAGGACTGTTTTAATCGCAAACATTTGGGTAACAAAACAGCTTGTTTGTAGCATACTGGGCATCTGAGATATGAGGACTGATTTTGCAGTGTCAGTCTCAGTGTCAGTGACATTTTTATTTGGAGAAGTAATGAGGTTAATTAATTTGAGGTGTAAAGCAAGTAGATAAATGAAGCTGTGATGTTGCACTATTCAATTCTATTCTGAACACCAAGGAATTAACTAAGGAATAATTTTAATTATATTGAATCATCTTAAAACATATTTACCTTTATCTAAAGAATAATGAGATGCCATCAAGTGTTTTTTTCTTCTGTATTTTTGTCTGTATAGCTAGCTGAAGGTGTATATTGCGTTTTTAAAATGTGCTTTGTGTTAAATGAGAGAAGCAGGGATGCACAGAACAGTACTGTGTTAGTACTCTAAATAGTAAACCAAGTTTGCACAGCACATATATATTTCAAATTAGCGGTACATGTAATAGTATATATCTGGTCATGTGCAAGTATGTAACATCCTGTCTGTGGGAGTTTAGAAACGACTGCTCTAAATTTCTGGCTGCGCACAGCAGTTAATGTTAGTCAGTGTGAGAGTTAATGTGTGATTTCCTCTCACAGTGAAAGTATTCTGCTTTCTTTCTCTCTCCTTACTGAATGATCAGAGGATCTTCCTCCTCATAGCTGTCCTGGAAAGAGAGGGCAGGGGCACAGGGTCGAGAGTGGCTGAGGTTCAGTGAAGGGCGAGGCATCTTGTTTAAAGGAATGGACGGCAGAGGGGCCACAGTGGCTCGCGCACGGCTCTGAGACTGCCGACCCTGCGACCAAAAATGACAGAACAGGAAAAATGAGAGAGTGAGCAAGAGCAAGCATAGTGCCAGATCATGTCAAACTCTACCACAGAATTAAAATTTGGCTGCACATAAAAAACAAAAAAAAACAAAAAACTGTTAGCTAAGACTGGAAGAATGGAAAATGTAATTCACCTCCTCCAAGCCGAGCTTTAAGTGTCATTGTGACTTCTAACACTTCTCTGTATACACTGCTTTAGCCCTTTTAGGCAAAAAATGTCCTGTATTGCACAGAAGATTGGTTCAAATCTAATTGAAATTATTTTGAAACAAAGAACAGTATGATGTAAAAATGATTAAGAAATGCATAGGAAATGTTTCTAAGTCACTAATCAAATAAGTAAAATTTGCGACATTGATCATGTGACTTTGTACTAACAGTCGGATGTTCCTTTTCCACTGAAGCTCAAAATGCTCTTGCATGCTCATCTCAAATCATGCTGCAGAATATAATTCATCAAGCTTGACACAAAACTCCCTATCAACTGATGGAACTAACATGCTTTATTAAGAGTATAAGATCCGCTTGTTACATCTGTTTTTCGGTGCACTAGAAGAATGACTATATTTTTGTTTGGAATTTGCTAAATATCTTTCTTCTATTTATAATGTGTTACATCACCAAGGGCTTGAGGTTGGAAAATTGGTCATGTTGAGTCGAATTGTGGCCAGATTCAAAATAGGAACCCATTTATTTGTATTGCTCTTTATATCTCATTCTCCCTTTACTCTTTTTTTTATTTCCCCTTTTGTGTGGGTGTTTCAATATTAGGCCAGGGCTTGGTTTCGTTTTTGCTCTCTGGGGCAATAAATTTCCCCTTCTAACATCACACACACGCAAAGAATTTCTCAATTCAACCATTTGCCATAGTTGGTGTCTTTGTTGATAGATGGTTAATATAATTAGAATAGAATATTTCCTCTCCATTTATTTGCATTATATATATATTTTTTTAAATGTCAGATTTAGAGCTTGACATTTTAGTTTAAAAGTTGCTGAAGTTCGACACACGCCTCTTCTTCACTTTAACCTGATTACATCTAATCTATTTAGGTCAACTTAAAGGGATAGTTCACCCAAAAATGAAAATTCTGTCATCATTTACTCACCCTCAAGTTGTTTCAAACCTGTATGAGTTTCTTTCTTCTGTTGAACACAAAAGAAGATATTTTGAAGAATGTTGGTGACCAGACAGTTGCTGGACCCCATTGACTTCCATAGTAGGAAAAAAAGATACTATGGAAGTCAATGGGGTCCACTAACTGTCTGGTCACCAACATTCTTCAAAATATCTTCTTTTGTGTTCAACAGAAGAAAGAAACTCATACAGGTTTGAAACAACTTGAGGGTGAGTAAATGATGACAGAATTTTCATTTTTGGGTGAACTATCCCTTTAAGCCAACACTACTGGCACAATATCAGGTTTTATGCCATATTTTGTCATGGTTTTATAATGGAGGTATGACAAGACTATTTCCTCTATTTCCCTAGAACATTAACATGTTACTCAATACTTATAATTATAATACCAATAATTATACAGCTATCAACTCTAACTTACTGTCCAAAACTGATTAGTTATGGCAAACTGCAAATCATTCAAATTCTAAACAACATTTATTTATTTTCTACTTGTTTCTGTGTTGCACATACTGTATCTCAGACATTTTGTCCCATTCTACTCATCTAACCTGACGCTGTGTGGAGCCCTCTGGTGGTCGACTGGCGCCCCTGCGATGGCCTCGGCCCTGGCCTTGTGCTCCAAATGGTTGTGATGTGCGGGTGAGCAAACCTCTAATTCTCAGGTGCAGGTAAAGGTTGGAGTCCAGGCAGAGAGGGTTAAAAACAGGGTCCTTTTCAAGCTGCTCTAGGGAGCTCTGGACACAGTGATCACATGATCATCATGGAGGTGTAACATGATTATTTTGTAAAGGGTTAGTAAACTCTCTTAAAGGGAAACAATTCTATTATCATTTACTCTTCAATTTATTTCAAACCTTTTGTGGAGCACAAAATAAGATATTTTGTTTGTCTTTTGGACATTGTATACAATAAAAGTCAGTGGTGTCCAATGTTGTTTGGACCCCAACATTCTTCAAAATTTCTTCTTTTAAAGAAAAACAATTCACAGATATTTTGAGTAAATGATGACAGAATTGTAATTTTTGGATTAACTATCCCTTTAATACTAGTAATTGCACTCATAATTCTGAATAACATAATTCACATAACCAGTTGTTGATTCTAAATGACTCAAGTTGAATGTGAGATGTGTTTTTCAAACAATGATTGTTCATTATGTCAGGGCTATGCTTTAGATGTCTGTCTTTATGTAACGGCACCTCCACAGTGGCGAGTGCAGGAAGTGGTGGGTCCTCCATTGAGACAGGCAGACAGCAGGGGAGCATCAGTTCTCGTGTCAGCACAGGTTTCAACAGCAGAGAGAGAGAACCAGAGGACTGAAGTACATAGTAGGAGAACACACCAGAACCTGATCCTGATCCTGACCCTGGCTCTGAGCGTACCAACAGGAACCAGTCCCGGGTCTGACAAACAGATTTATATATAGTGTAGCTTTTCTTTTCTTTTACAACATTTTTACATCCTTAGGCTACATAACAGATTATCACACAGCTGTGCTCTGCAAACACACACACACACACACACACACTGCAAGCACTGACTTTAAGGATGTGGCAGAGAGCATGAAATGTCTGGTGGTTTGTTTCCATTTCATCCCAGTCCAGCTGCCAGCATGAGGTTGGTCTGATGACGAGCGGTAGTCCATACAGCACAGACTGACAAACTCCATCGGCATGAAGAACTCTGTCACACACACCCACACAACAGCTAGATCTAAAGGTGTATATTTTAAAATTAATTCTTAATTATTGATAATTATTAAAGATATTGCTGTATGTTATTGGTATAAATTCAGTTATTATTCGTTTATCTTGTGGAATATATGTAAACACCTGTTATGTTGTGTGAAATAGTTAATCAGAGTAACATTTAAACATTTAAATAAAAATGCAATATTTATGATTCCTCTTATTTTTAAAAATGTATATATATCAAATTTTTTTATCAGAATTACAGAAATTACATATTTATTTTATCAGAAATACAGTTAAACAGTAATCATATTACAATTTAAAATAAATATTTTATATTTTAATTTATTTTGAAATTTAATTTGAGACTTTTCAGCAGCCATCTCTCTAGTGTCACATGATCCTTCAGAAATCATTCTAATGTGCTGATCTGGTGCTAAACGTTTTATTGTCAATGTTAAAAACATTTTTTTTAAGATTATTTGATGAATATAAAGTTCAGAAAAGAACAGCAATTATTTGAAACAAATCTTATAACATTATAAATGTTTTACTGTCACTTTTGACCAATTTAATGGATCCTTGCTGATAAAAAGTATCCATTTCTTCAAAAGTGTAAGCGGAAAGGGAATTATGCAAGTGTACGTCAAATTGGCCCATAATGGCTAGGTGGGGACAAGTGGTATGATTGTATCACAGTGCCCGGAAGAATGACCTCATGTGCATGAAAATCATATGCAAAACACTCAAGTGGAACACAATGTGTGACTGTGTGTTGGAAACAGAGGACTCAAACAGAGCAGTCTCCGTCACACTGACTTTTGCATAGATTTTTTTATCCTCTTCTCCCTCACACAGTCATACTTGTACATTAACTATGTTTCAGAGGCCACATACATACTGAGTTTTTGTGTTCCTATTGAATATATCTGAACATTAATAGCCATCAAAACGACTATTATGGACTTTCCCAGGTATGTGATGTTTTATATTATGATATAAATCTCTGTGGCAAAACCCTATTCATAAAAATTAAATAAAATCTTACAAGTCACGCTAATGGCTAATCTATTGTCATCTGCTTACAGTTTAGCTCCTAAAACAAAATCTAACAACAGATGAGACTGTACTTGACAACTCGCAGGCGGTGTGGCGAGGGGTTGGCCAGACTCTTGTTTGGGTGCTTGAAATCTTGCGTGCTCTCAGTCTTCACTCCAAGGTCAGGATTGCTGGGAAGCAGGGCTGGACTGAGAAATCTCTCCTGCATGTCGCACTTCAAACAGACTGCAGAGGGGGACATGAGCAAAAGCAACATCACATACACCTACATAACAAGCAGACATACAATACACAACACAAGCTTTGCAAAAATATTCATTTTGGAGATGCGTACAGCAAGAAATATTTTAGCAGATAAACCTACATATAAGTCTGAAATAAATGATAAAAATGTGTTTATAAACTGTATACCTGGGCTTGGCCTGTTGTTGGCAGGATGTGGTGTAGAACCCTGTGCTGTGAGAGAAGCGGGTAACAACAAGTGCAGTTGTTCTCTGTCTCCGCCCTGGTCATGAAGCCACATTTTCAGAGCACTCTCCAAGGCCACAACTGTACCCTCCACCAGCTGGAGATCCATCTCTGTCCCCAGCATCAGACTTTCTACAGAAGGAAGAGAAATACATTACACACCATTGAATTTATGAGAAAAAAAGAACTAAGATCAAGTAATCCACCTTCGTTTTCAAAACAGAATGAATCTATTTCCTGTGAATGTGCAAGACTTCTGATTCAGTAGCCTCTATTGGTAGTGCAGTAAACAGTGAAACTATTTGTTTATGATTACAATAATAAATTAAAATAATATAATAACAAATATCAGTTTGCAATATTTGTTCAGGGGTTCGTAATAAAAAGGCTGTTCGAATCAAACCAGTGTTAATTCATGACCTTTCTCCTTTTTCTTAATTGTCAGGGCCCTGTTATGACGTTTGACCCCTGAACTTTATTCTTTAGATAAAACAACATCTGGCAAATAGCAAATATGGGGGATTCTCAAATGGAAGTCTGCCTCATGAGGTTGTGTCCTTCCTAATCCAGTCCTTCGGAGACTTGTAGGCTAGAGTCTTCCTCAACTAAATGTGTAGTAATTGCGCATGGCTACGTCACATGTTTCTGGAACAGGTTTACTTTTGGAAAAATACTTTGTATTGAAAATCTTTGTATTCACTGGCTTTCTATTAATGTAATACGGTGAATGACAACTGCCTGAGGTCTCCCAATGGCTTAGTTATCCCCTTAACTAAGCACCCTGTATATATATATATATATATATATATATATATATATATATATATATATATATATCCCCTTATATTGGCACAGCCATTACATATTTAAAACAGTAATATACCTAAACTAATATTGACAAACTATATCATTTGAAAGCTTACAATCTCTAGTTTACATATTTGGTGACTGATTTCCAAAATAAATTACAGAGGAGCCGTAATTTATCAATTTGCAACAAGAATGTTTTCATACTCCTAAGGCGTGTTCAGACCTTTATTTTGAAATAGTGATGAACATGAAAAATCATGAAAGAATGGTAGAAACCTCAGTTTGTTTTCATGCCAAGAGTTCAAAAGATAGCATCCATTCAATTCTTTTAGAAAAAAGGTCTAAAAAATTTTGAATATAAAGAAAAAAATAATAGATTCACCATTTGTGATGTGGCAGCGAGCTACAGCGAGCTATAATGCACATACATGTTCTTTTTGTTTCTTAGAGGTTGAATTCATTTCAAAATCTGCCAAACGTCCAATACTACTCCTGAATAGGAGTCTACTTATATAAATTGTATGAAAATTGTACAAATAATGGTTCAGATCACTCAAACAACATATGGAAATGGAGGCGCCCTTATATGGGCAGAAATGTCAACTAGTGAAAAAGTTTGGTACTGCGCCCAAACAAAATCTTATTGAAAGCTTATTTTAAGAGATATCAACCTAAAATTCGAAAAACAACTTGTTCAGATTTTTGGCTTTGCATTTTTAGAGTCCACCAGGTATTGAAAAAATATATTTTATATAAAATATGAATAATACAATTTTTAAGATTGTACATTTTCATAAACTCAAACTTCTATAAAAAAAAATTTCTGTTTAACTTTTTTAATGTATTTCACTTCTACAAAAATCTACCAAATGTCTTCTTTAAAACAAGACCAATCTTACATCTATTTTCCAAAGCATTCTTGAATTACAACCATTTAAGTCCAGAATGTGCATTTTCATGTCTATTAAAAAAAGGGGGGTGCTGCTTAAGGGGTTATATTGGCAGTTTAGTGTTAAGTGATTAATTTACACCAAAACATAAAATAACATGTATGCCATCATCTCATAAATCATTATTTATGTCTTACAGACAAGCTCAGTGCTGACTTGACCATCAGTCTTTTTTCGTGAATTAGAATTTGTTCAAAAGATTGTGGGTGAATGAAGGACGGTCGCAAAGAATGCATTCTTGAAAATGAGCCGAATAAAGAATGTGAAACAAAGACTGCCTTCCAAGGAACCTTCAAATTGAGACGGCCTTCGGCTGCACTTGATGATGTAGTAGCCGAGAAATGCATCCTTACTAGGACACAGCCTTCCATTTGAGAAGCACCCTATGTCCTGTGAGACAAATGTTGGAGTATTCAATACAACCAGTAGAGGATGCTGTTAAGCCAATTCTGTATCTCATCAAGAATAAACATTCCAAAGACAGCTTGAAATGTCTCAAAATGTGCATGTGCTGTGTGATATTTAATCTTGAAAATATTTACATAATACATTCTTGCTATGTTAGCTGTTTTATGCTGAGTACATTTGTGATGTAAACCAGAATCCAGTTTCCCCTAGCTAAAACTCTCATTTCTAGTTAAAATTATTGTATATATAGTATTTAAAGTCTTTGACATTTATTCCAATTCAACCCAAGGTCCATGCACAGCCTGGTAGGTGCAGGTAGATAGCAGGGACGAATTTAAATGACAAAAATAAGAACACTGTACCACACATTATTGACTTTACTCTTTTATTTTATTAAAAGCGTCAATTATTGCGTTTCGCTCATACATTTTCTTCTATATCTTTGTGTGATGTTCTGTACATAGCGGCTTTAAAATGTTAAAGCCACTCCCCCTTCCCCAACCCCACACACATGATTCGACTATTAGTTGACTATATTCTGATTCGACTGAAAATCCTTAGCTGGTGACACCCCTATAGGTCACCTTTAAAATCTTGCTGGTTGCTGGCACTAAATGGTTTAGCTCCTCAGTACTTAAACAAGCTCTTAACGCATTATAGCACTTCACGTCTATTGCAATCTCAAAATTCTGGCCAGTTGATAATACCTAGAATATCAAAATCAACTCCAAGCAGTAGATCCTTTTCTCATTTAGCACTTAAACTTAAACCTGGCATAAACATTGAACATTATCAATTTCTATAATTCAAATCAGTTAAAGGATTGTTAGGCTGCATAAACTGGGTCAGCCGGAACTGAAAACACTTCCTATAACATCCGATGTTCTCGTTACATCATAAGAAGAATGGCATCTAGGCTAATAGTCTCTCTGTTTATCCTGAGGTTTGCTGTAGTCAGCCGTATCCGGGAGGTATCTAGACCAGATGAAGGACCTGCGCCTAGACACGACCACAACACATACCTAAAGTGTCAGCAGAGATTGGTCAACTAGACTCTCCCCTGTGAAGGCTTAATCGACACCAAAGCCAGTGGCACTGATTCTCAACAAACTTGTCTTTATACCGCGTGATGACTCCGATCTTCAACCAGATGGAACTGGATAATAATCCGAATGTTCCGATCTAATTTGACTTCTGACCTGTAATGCTGCCTGCATCATAATCATACACTGTTCGTTAGATAGCCAGAGGAGAACTGGCCTCCCGACTGAGACTGGTTTCTCCCAAGGTTTTTCTTTCTTTCTCCATTCTGTCACCTGATGGAGTTTTTGTTCCTTGCCACTGTCGACCTTTGGCTTTTTGGCTTGCTTAGTTGGGGACACTTAATATTCAACTATTTTATTGATCTGCCTGCATTGACACCATTATATGAAAACTGAACTGAGCTGGACGATGACATCACTGTTTTTTCCTGAGCGGCTTTATAGATAAATTAACAACTTTTTTTACAATGTCAATAATCATACAGTAAACAAGCTAATGCCACCACCTTATTCTCTACGCCACTCGCCACTTTTTCACCATCGGGCAAAACAGTTCTCTCTGCTTAACCGTTCTATTTGGGTGCCGATCCGGCGCAGCCAGTACGTATATGGTTTTATTTTCCACTGTGGGGCAACAAATATATGGAACAAATACAAATACAATGTTACAATACCCTGGTAACGCAAGAGTTTAGAGACGATATGCAACCGCATTATGGAGGATGATCAGATATTTCTTGTAATTTTTATTTTTATTAAGTTTACGTCGCTTACATAGTGCACTTAGCCATACAGAAAAACTGGAAGCCAGGCAACAGACAAGTGACCAATCCTGAGTTGCGACGGTCAAGCCAACCGTGCTGAGAATTTCGGGCCAAAAACAGTTTGTAATCATGCCATTCTGTACCAGGCTCAAGTGGAAATTTAACTGGAACCGTTCATTACCGTTCTTAGAACCATTCGGCCCGGCGTTAGAAAAGCAGCAACTGATCCTGTTATCAACAGAATTTATTTAGCAATATTGTCTGGATCAATTAAACAATTGTGGGCGGAGTTATGGTAAATATAATCTGCAAACAAAGCTGACTATTTGCACTTAGTGTAAATAGACACTCCGTAAAAGTTAGGTGTATCATAAAAATGATCCAAGTGACTTGGGCACTATATTGCAAGTCCTCTGAAGCCACATCTATCTATCTATAAATTAGATAAATGTCTTTCTGTCTGTCTGTGTGTCTGTTATTCGTATATCTCTTGAACCGTAAGTCCGATGGATTTCAAACTTGACAGGTGTCTTGCTACAGGCACGAGTAAGTGCAGTGCCAAGTTTGACGTTGTTTGGATTAGAAATGCAAAATATATCGTTAAATATGTATCGGTAAAAGAAGCACACATTGCCTTTTGCCGCTCTAGCCTGCTGGCCACTCCCCCTCTCACACCAGTGTTGTTTTTGGCAGCCCTTTTAGTCTTAGTCTTTTTGACGAAAATGCTTTTTAGTTTTAGTCACTTATAAACTTGATAGTTTTAGTCAAGTTTTAGTCTACGCTGGAAGTCTATGCTGGAACCAAACTATCCCACTCTTTTGCAAGCCCTCAGATATCAACCAAAAAACGGCAGGCCCCAAAACCACCAAAGCCTGCGGGCCCCGCTCGCCCTCCCCCTCCTCCTGCAAGAGTTCTTCGGGCTCTGCCACAACGACAGGGGTCACACCCTCCTCCTTCTGCTCGAGGTGAACCAAAAACAACTGATACCAGCTCTCATTGATATGTGCCGGGTCCCCGCTATGATAACAGTAACTTTCTCAAATGTTTACAGAACAAGCGGGAACCCTGTGTGCCTGTATCTTTCTCTATTGCTGTTCGATTACATGATAGAAAGTCTAAGGCCTTCAAAAGCCGTACAGCAAACCCATCTAATCTGGTGCCTATTACACGCCAAACTAAGACTGCTGTGCGGACAAAAAGTAAGACTGTAAAGTTAGCACTCTTAAACATCTGCTCACTTAAAAATAAATCACTTCTAGTCAATGACTTAATAACCACATACAACCTGGATTTTATGTTTCTAAATGAAACTTGGCTAGAAGACAACTGCAGTGCAACTGTCCTCAATGAAACATCCCCTCCTAACTTCACTTTTATGAGTGTCTGCAGAACGGGTAGGAGAGGTGGGGGAGTAGCTGCTCTTTTTAAAGATGTCTATCAATGTAAGCAAATATCATTTGGTAATTACCCGTCTTTTGAATATCTGGGTATTGTGTTAAAAGGTGCTCCACGCATTTTACTAATCATTGTTTACAGGCCTCCAAAATACTCTTCAGCCTTTGCTGAGGATTTTACAGAACTGTTATCAACCATTTCCTCAGAGTTTGACTGTTTTGCTATTGCCGGAGATTTCAACATCCACATAGACAATGCAGAAAACAATATGGCAAAAGAAATCAAAACTGTTTTAAAAACTTTTGATCTGACTCAGCATGTACATGGACCGACACACAATCGTGGACACACTCTAGATTTACTTATCAGTAAGGGTCTAAACATTTCATCGATTGTTATTAAGGATGTAGCACTGTCTGATCATTTCTGTATTTTCTTTGATATATTGATCTCTCCTGCCATTGAAGCTAGATCTGTGTCTGTCAAGAAGAGATGCTTAAATGAGAACACTAGTGTACTATTTATGAAGGCTATATCTTTAACACCAAGCATATCTGCTGACTCTGTTGATTTTCTCCTTGATTCTTTTAACTCAAAAGTTAAAAGTGTAATTGATGATATTGCTCCTGTGAAGGTCAGGAAGAGTGGTAGACAAAAGGCACCATGGAGAAACTCAACAGCAGTGCAAAATATGAAAAGACAATGCAGAAAAGCAGAGCGCATGTGGCGGAAGACAAAACTTGTAGTCCATTATAACATCTACAAAGACACCATCCATGCTTTCAATATGGAACTAGGCAAAGCTAGACAGACTTTCTTCTCAAATATTATTAACAGCAACTTAAACAACACACGCACTCTTTTTGCTACTGTAGAAAGATTAACGAACCCCCCGAGCCAGATTCCCAGTGAAATGCTCTCAGACAGCAAGTGCAGTGAGTTCGCTTCTTTCTTCTCTGAGAAAATCAATAATATCAGAAAGGTGATCAGCACATCCCTGAGTTGCACTGGGGTCAGACAGATCAGACCACAACCTGAGAAAGTAGTTACTATGTCTGATTTCAAAGAAATTGATGGCAAAATTTTGGAAGAAACTGTACAGCACCTTAAAACATCAACCTGCGCCCTTGACGCTCTTCCCACATCTTTCTTCAAAAGTGTGTTAAACAGCTTAGAAGCAGATCTCCTAGAAGTGGTAAATGCCTCACTTCTCTCTGGAAGTTTTCCAAACTCCCTGAAAACTGCAGTTGTCAAACCCCTCCTAAAAAAGAGTAATCTTGATAAGACTATATTAAGCAATTATAGACCGATCTCAAATCTTCCTTTCATTGGCAAGATCATTGAAAAAGTTGTTTTCAATCAGCTGAACAAATTCTTAAGCTCGAATGGATACTTTGACAATTTTCAATCTGGTTTCCGATCGCATCACAGCACAGAGACAGCGCTCATAAAGATAATTAACGATATTCGCTTAAATACTGATACAGGCAAATTATCAGTGTTGGTACTGCTCGACCTCAGTGCTGCATTTGACACTGTTGATCACAACATACTTCTTGACAGGCTGGAAAACTGGGTGGGTCTTTCTGGGATAGTCCTAAAAGTGTTCAGGTCATACTTAGAAGCGAGAGGTTATTATGTGAGTATAGGAGACCATAAGTCTGAGTGGACATCCATGACATGCGGAGTTCCTCAAGGCTCAATTCTTGCGCCACTCCTATTCAACCTGTACATGCTTCCAATGAGCCAAATAATGAGAAAGAACCAAATCTCTTACCACAGCTATGCAGACGACACACAGATCTATTTAGCCCTATCGCCAAACGATTACAGCCCCATTGACTCCCTGTTCCAATGCATTGATGAAGTAAACAGCTGGATGTGCCAAAACTTTCTTCAGTTAAACAAAGACAAAACTGAAGTCATTGCGTTTGGAAACAAAGATGAAGTTCTCAAGGTGAACGCATACCTTCACTCTAGAGGTCAAACAACTAAAAATCAAGTCAGGAATCTTGGGGTGTCTCTAGAGTCAGACCTTAGCTTCAGTAGTCATGTCAAAGCAATAACTAAATCAGCATACTATCATCTAAAAAATATTGCAAGAATTAGATGCTTTGTTTCCAGTCAAGACTTTTGTGCATTTGTGCAAAATTGTGCATGCTTTCATCACCAGCAGGGTGGATTATTGTAATGGACTCCTCACTGGCCTTCCCAAAAAGACCATAAGACAGTTGCAGCTCGTACAGAACGCTGCCGCCAGGATCCTGAGCAGAACCAGAAAATATGAACATATCACACCAGTCCTCAGGTCTTTACACTGGCTCCCAGTCACATTTAGGATTGATTTTAAAGTATTATTACTGGTATATAAATCATTTAATGGCCTAGGACCTCAATACATTGCAGATATGCTCACTGAATATAAACCCAACAGATCACTGAGATCATTAGGATCACATCAACTAGAAATACCAAGGGTTCACTCAAAGCAAGGAGAGTCCGCTTTTAGCTATTATGCCAGCCGCAGCTGGAACCAGCTTCCAGAAGAGATCAGGTGTGCTCCTACAGTAGCCACATTCAAATCCAGACTCAAAACACTTCTGTTTAACATTGCATTTACTGAATGAGCACTGTGCCACTGTTCGTCCGACTGTTTGCACTGTATTTTATTTTATTTTATTTTTATTTTTTTACTCTAAACTGTTTTAATTATTCTTATTTCTTTTGATTATTTTAATTTCTTCTATGTAAAGCACTTTGAATTACCATTGTGTATGAAATGTGCTATATAAATAAACTTGCCTTGCCTTGCCTTGCCTACGAAAACACAAAAAGGTTTTAGTAAATTTTAGTAAAAGTAAAAGAAAAAAAAAGTAAGTAGTCTTTAACAAATTAATTTAGGTTAAAAAGTATTGGAGATGGGCTTAGGTTTGACAGGTTGCAGCAAGTGTTGCAATTCATAAAACAACAGTTAACCTTAAAACCTTTGCATAATAAACTAGACTTTCTGAATAATTCGATTGGTTGGGTCCTTACATGCGCTTCGTGAGGCACACACGCACACTAGCACACACGCAAGGTCTCTCGCTCCCTTTCTCTGCTGTGCGCGCGCTACACATGCGCGCTCTTGCTCGCTCTATCTAGATTCCGGGAGATTTTAACTAATTTGCGGGCAATTCTGAAATTATCATACATTATGGGACTTTTTTCATTATTGATCGTACAGAGGTCAAAATTATCGTACAAATACGATACATATCGTACGTCTGGCAACACTGGTTGTTGTTGTGTGGAATCTGGTGCGCGGCAGCCAGGTGGTGGGCGTACCCAAAACAACGATTAGAATGCGGCATTGCTGATACTTTTTTTAGCTCAAAACACACCGATTTCAAGCAAAATAGGCAGAAATGACATGCATTGTGAACGTCAGACTTATAATCATTTTCGTTCCATCTCGTCTCGTCAACGAAAACTCGAAAACGTCTCGTCATATTTTAGTCACCTTAGAGCCATTTTTAGCTAGTCATCGTAACATTATCGTCATAAAAAAGGTGCGTCAACGGAATAATTGCGTTATCGTCATCGTTGACGAAAACAACATTGTCTCACACTCAACACTGAGGGCCAGATGTACTAACGCTTTTGCGCCTACTTCAGGCGTATTTGTTTCGCAAAGTGCGCATAAAACCATAGCGAGGTATGTACGAATGGGACACACCGAGATGAAAGCGCAGACTGCCTGTCGCGGAAACTGAAAATGGCAAAATACGCTTTTCGTGTCACGCATATGCATTCATGGGATGGTCAAGGGGAAAGTGGGAGTGTCACATAAAGAGATGGGAGGAGAAGCGTAAACTGCACCTAATTATGTATTCCGCGTTACGTACAGAAAAAGCCGGTGAAAGCGTGCCTCTATTTTGCGCTGAAAATTCTCCGCCCCTTAAAAGGAGGTGTAACTTGGGAAGCGGGTTTCCTGGCATATGCCTCCTGGTGTCTGCAGTAATCCGAGTAAGACGAAGACATAGGCTAAGGAGACGAGCTGAAAAGATTTTTGCCACAAGAATCACACTTTTTCAGTTGAGTGAAAACAAAATCATTAAGCTTTACAGATTAAGCAGCTACGCAATATTACAGTTACTGGAAGAAAAAAAGATGATATCGAATCTCCAACTCAGCGTTCAGATTGCATTCCTGCAGTTGTTAAACTCCTAACTACATTACAATTATTGGCATCAGGATCATTTCAAACAGTCATAGCATAGGAGGCCCATTCAATTGTGTGTTTAAATGCGGGCAATTTACGGTATAGTGGGTGGGGACAGGTGGTAATTACCTGATGAACTGCAGGTTTGGTACATAACACGCACACTGCGGTTTCACATCAAGCGCTTTCTGCGCCTTGGCGCTATTAACGCTGCATTCGCAAATGTACATACATCTGGCCCTGAGTGAGCACAGTGCAGGACCAGAGACAGAGAGGGTCGAAGAAAGCAGCGGAGCTTAAGTATTGTTTTCTCAAAGAAAGCAGCGGAGCTTAAGTAGCGTTTTCTCAAAGAAAGCAGCGGAGCTTAAGTAGTGTTTTCTAAAAGAAAGCAGTGGAGCTTAAGTAGCGTTTTCTCAAAGAAAGCAGCGGAGCTTAAGTAGTGTTTTCTAAAAGAGAGCAGCGGAGCTTAAGTGGCGTTTTCTAAAAGAAAGCAGCGGAGCTTAAGTAGCGTTTTCTTGGAGTTCACTGTGTAGCCTGCTGCCTGAATCGTCACGCTTATTCATTTGTGGATGTTAACTGAATCTGTAAGTCAGCTACACTGTTTAATTCTGAATATTATATTTTTTTATGGTGCGCTTAACGCTATCGCTACTGTGAAATAGTAGCCTATGCTATTCCTATTCAATGCGCGCTAGCCTGTTTCAGCAACTAAACATATCCTATTCAATGAGTTCACCGTCTCTTTCACGGCCATCATTTGTAGTAGCCTATTCACAAAATGATTTATGCATACCCATATTTCTACTGCTCTTTATACTGTTCATACTGCACATACGCTTATTTTTCCTACTCTTAAAATGTTATTGTTACTACACTGCACATATCTGTCTATATTCTATAGGCAGAGTTTTTCAGACTATCAGGCTGCTGTGAGAACTGCGAGGCAAAGTTATTTATCCAGTGTTATTGCACAGAAATGTAATGCCCCTACAGCCCTTTTCGCAACGATTAATAGACTTCTAAAACCAATTGGCTGTTCTGCTTTGACTCCCTTGTTGGAAACATGAGAAATGTTTCAGATATTTTTTATGGAAAAAGTGGAGAGGATTAGATCTAGTCTTCCTACGTATATTGCCGGTTGAGACTGTGTTGTTGACAGCTAGTGTCAAGAGTTTTGACCTCTTTTGAGCAAGTTAAGGACATCATTATTCGTTTGAAGCCTACATCTGATGATTGTAATGTCTCAAGGAATTGGTGGATGTTGTGGGGCCAAGTATTGCCTCTATTATTAACAGCAGTCTTCATAATGGGATTGTTCCAACATCCCCTTAAGTAAGCGGTTATTCAGCCGCTTCTTAAGAAAGCATAACTTAGACCCATTTGAATTAAAGAATTATCGGCCCATCTCTAAACTTCCATGCCTATCAAAGGTTTTAGAGAAGGTGGTTTATGCACAGCTGATGTCATTTTTAAGTAAACATGAGATTTTAGATAAATTTCAGTCCAGTTTTAGGACAGGTTATAGTACAGAATATGCACTCTTGAGAGTTGTTAATGACCTTCATTTAATCCGAGATGCAGGTAGTGCTGCAGCTCTGATTTTATTGGACTTGAGTGCGGCTTTTGATACAATAGACCATATGATTCTCATAAAGCGGTTATCCCAATTGGTTGGAATATGTGGGACAGTTTTAAAGTGGTTCAAGTCTTATCTTGCGGATAGAGCATTCTCAGTGAAGTATGGTAACTTTGTTTCAACAACAGTGCCTGTCACTTGTGGGGTTCCTGCAGGGTTCTGTTATTGGCCCAATTTAATTTTCTTTGTACATTGTGGCCCCTGGGTTAGATTTTTTAAAAAATATGACATGTCTTACCATTTGTACGCCGACGATACACAAATTTATCTCCCTTTGAAATGAGGAGAGAATTGTGGTTCTAACTCACTGGTGGCATGTCTGGAGGAGGTTCAGAGCAGGGTGACCCATAATTTGGTTCAGTTAAACCAAAGTAAAAATGAGATTATGCTTTTTGGCCCTGCCAGAGGATGCTTCGATATTACAACATATTTTGGCACATGTTCAGAGTATTGCCATGACCAAGTAAAAAATGTAGGTGTTGTGTTGGACCCAGAGCTGAAATTTGATAAGCAGATTTATGCCGTGGTTAAGAGTTGCTTTTTCCAGATTAGGACTATTGCATGTTTAAAGCCTATTCTGTTGAGAAAATATTTAGAAAAGGTTATTCTTTCCTAGGATATCCTTTGTTCTGTCCCGCCTTGATTTTTGCAATGTTTTGTATGTGGGGTCTTGTCAGACCACTATATCACGCTTGCAATTAGTTCAGAATGCGGTGGCACCAGTAGATTTCAGGATAAAATAATCAAACTCTGCTGTATGTTTTTAAAGCAGTGCATGGGATAGCTCCTGCTTATGTATCTGAGCTTTTTGCTCTTCATCAGGCACCTAGGTCTTTAAGATCAAATAAGTCATGGCTTTCTGTCCCTCGATCTCATTTAAAGTTAAAAGTTAATCAGGGCTTTGCTGTTGCGGGTCCGATGCTTTGGAATAGTCTGCCTCTTGAACAAAGAGAGATCACTTCTTTAAATGTATTTAAAGCTTGTGTTAAAAATTATTTCTTGTCTTTTGCTTTTGAGAGGTTGGGCTAGTATCTGTACTGTATTAATTAGTAGAATGTTGTTTTTATGTGTTGTTTTTTGTTTTTGTTGTTTTATGTGTTGTTTGTTTTTATGCTGCTGATTATACTTTGCTCTGCAGGTGCAGTTGTAAAGTGGTTTATAAATAAAATAAAGTAAGTAAAAGTATATTGTTCATACTCTATATCCATATTTATTCTGCTCTTATAATGTTACTGTTAATGTCACTGCACATATCCTTACTGTACACCATACCACTTCATTAACTGTATACTACTGTCTACAATGCACTATACTGTATGTCGTATATTGTTTACTGCACTACCTGTATATACTGTTCACAACATTGCACTTTTCTGCATTTTTGCACTTCTGGTTAGACGCTAAATTGTCTCTATAATTGTAATCTGCACAATGACAACAAAGTTAAAACAAAAAATAAATCTAATCTAATCTAATCTAATCTAATCTAAACTCCTGCTACCTGTACACAGATACCCAAATATATGTCACCTAATACCACCATTATAAATTGTTATGCAACCATGTAGGTAATTTTCCATATGTATTGTATGTCATTATGTCAGTATCAGTATTTGCTTTCTACCATGCACAAATAAAAATGTCACTGAGCCTTTGCAGTGTAAAGGCCATTGCACAACTGAGTCCGAAATTTTCGTATGCGTTTTTTCGTATTCGTGATTCGGTGGCTCTGAATTGTCATAGCACCATTCAAACACCATTCAAACTGCTTGTTACGGATGCGAAAAACGCAGAAAATCGAACCCGTTTCGATTTTTTTTATGACGGACGAAAGTTTCGGAGGCAGTGTGCAAGTGTGATTGACATAACGTGCGGTCGTATTTATTTTTTAACGTGCGAAAATTTCGGATGCGAATTTCGGACTCAGTGTGCAATGGCCTTAATTGTAACAATGAGCACTCAAACACACCAAACCAACAATTACTAAAACACACACAAAAACTGATTTAGCACGGGCACTGCACTAGTGATATTGTAAAACGATCATGTCTGTGCTGTATGTCCATAGTTGCAATGAAATTGAAGTAGCGACAGATCTTTTCTTCTGTATTGTGGTTGTGACTTGGTTCTATGCATTGGTTATTAATTGGATTTTGAAATGTGGGCATTGCACTCCAAAGCAGAGGCAGATGGACGTGAGAGAAGAGAAGTCTGTCTTTTTCACTGGAAGTTCCACTTACATGTTCCACTTAATGTTTCCAAGGTAAACATTACAAGGTAAAATAATAATAATAATAATAATAATATATATATAGTATTATTAAACATATGCATAGATGAATTGTTCACAACAAAATCTATAACATGCATTGAGAAAGACATTTTATTTCATGCTGACTTTACATGTAATGCGCTGCAACCGTTAAAGTGGAAACTGAAATGTATGTGAACAATCATGACCACTCTCTCTGGACTCCGTGTCTATCTAAATTATTTATGTGTTCTCTAGAGTGCTATAGGGTCTTAAGAGGGTAATGGGGTTTCACAGTACATTTTTAATCTTTCATTCCCAAACAAACTCAACTGGGAGCAAACCCTGATAGCTGGAGTAAGAGAAGGAGAAAATTAAATCCATATCAACCGTGACAATCAATGGAGCACAATTGTACAGTTCTGGTGAACATACAATCTGCACAGCAGGTTAAACTTAAACTCTCTGGGTCAAATAGCACCATTTAAATCAATTAGATACAGTCTATAAAAAGTAATTGCTCATTCCTATGCCTCCAAACAAACTGTCAGCCTACATTGGAATCATCTTCTATGTATCATTGAGTTAAATGTGCACTAATGAGGTGCAGAACAGTTTAGGTCAGCAGTCCTTAAATTGAAGTACTGAATAAATACATCCTATTACTGTGCATCTCAGTGCTCATATGCAGTAGATGTGGGCCAGATGGAGAGGGTGAGAAAAACACAAGTGTGAATGGAGAGTGTAAAAGGCCTAGAGTAAAAGGCAAATGACACACATCCCCCGTATCACTTCCTTTTGACACATACGATTGGATTGGATCTCCTGATGCCACTTGTCAAAATCCTTTTTTTTTCTTCATATACAACTATGCCTTTTTCAATTTCATTACAGTCCTATTCAAATGTGATTGCTGCTTTACTGTTCCTCTTTTCAGATCCTTTCATTCACAAGTTTATAAACTGATTCATGTGGTTGAAAGAGCTCAGCTTAAATCAATGTTTTTGAGAAGTGCTGCTGTGCCTATAAGCTATGCCTTTACCAGTTCTGTTCTAGGGGGTGCTGTTGTACTGATAGCTTAGTGTATATGGCCCGACAAACCCTTGCCATCTGTATAAATGAGGCAAAATAATGGTACAATAAAACCAGTTTGCAGCTTTGGAAATAAAATCTGAAATGAAAATCTGAAACTACAGCCTCATTACATTTTAGAGGCTTAGTTTACTTAAATGGATACTTCACCGCTGGAAAGATGAATGTGTAGCTATTTAAATTGGGTCATGTATGTAGTATAAATGTGAAATTATTTTAGAAGTTGGTGCCTTCTAGACTGAGAAAAGCCAGAAAATTTATTTTTGGCTCATTTGGATGAAAGACAACAACTCCCAGAATGCACTTGCTTCGCTGCCCTACGAGGCCACTCCCAAGCCACGCCTACCGGTTACAGAGGGCAGTATCTGAAGAAATTATACAACTAGGCTACTAATTGACTCAAAACTGAAAAGACAACGTTTTATCGTAAATCTCTGTGACGAGTTAGTCCGCTCCAGCTCGAGTTTGCCCGGGCTCTTCCTCCTGACCACCGGGCGGGTCTCGCTCCTCTGCAGCGTCTGCTCCGGCCGCCTCTTGTTCCTCCATCGTTTGCGGCTGTTCCTCGCTGTGTTGCGGCTCGTGCAGGTGGCCACGAGCATCAAATAATGTAGGCGTAGTGAATGGTGACTGTGGAAAGCAGGAGCCGAGTCCCGGACATTTTGTCCCGGACTTATCAGTGCAGCGGGGAGCAGTTGCGGATGGTGGGGGAGCGGGAGGCGGCCGGAGCAGCGAGACCTGCTTGGCGGTCAGGAGGAAGAGTCCCTGCAGGACATGTCCGGGAAAAAGAGGATGTATGGTCACCCCTACTACTCAGCTTTCTCCACAGAGCAAGAGCCTGTTAGCTTAGCTTAAAAAAAAGATGCCTGACACTATTTCTACATTCTGTGAGTGAGATCCCACCCACTATGGGCGGGTTGAAAACATGAGGAACTAGCGAGGTCAGGAGCCTCTGGCCAGGAAAGCCTCAGATGACGCAAAATGGCGATTTTTGCGTCATCTGAGGATTTTTTCCAGACAAAAAATACATAAATCTCTCGTCAGGAGGACATGAGGGAGGGAGGCACGGTCATTGGAAAATACTACCGGGTTTCTACTGATACAACGCTTAATGCTAATCGATGAGGTATCCCTTTAATTATTTTGACAGACGTGTTAGGATCACAAGTTTAAAAAACAAGCTTGAAGGCTTTACAAAGTATATTTTGCTCTGTAAAGTAGAAACATGATTTAAAAAATCATCAATGTAATTCAGACAGTCTTTTTTTTATATATATACCGGTACCGTATATATATATATATATATATATATATATATATATATATATATTTTAATCAATTTAAATAATAGCTTTCAGTGAAGATAACAATCTGTCAGACCATGGACTGCACACCTCATTCATTGGTAAATACTAATGGGAGGTAATTTATCATTTTAAAGCTAAGTGAGATCAGGCAAGTTGTGACTTAACATGCAACATGCCCTAACTAAGAACAGAGTTAATTAGTCTTTGTGATAATTGAACAAATAACCTTATTCTATGATGTGAAAACAATTAAAGTGTTGGCTTTCTTTCTGAAAAGATTATTTCTCTGTGTGTCCATTATCACAATAAATGATGACAATGTACAAAATTATTATTAAAGGGTGATGAGTAGCCTTCACCTGTACACACACCTGTTAATATTTTGATGGAATCATTGCCATACCAGTTATGACTCGCTGTGACCTTTTCCACTGTCAGCACTGAGGGTAATTTCCTGAAATATAGACTGCTGAGTTCAGCCTCTGTACAGGATGGATACTCTTCCAGCTTAGCACGCATGGAAAAACAACAATATGGAAGATTTCAGTTGAAGCTACTCTTATCAAGAAAAGTAACACCTCAGACATTTGACACTCCATTGAGGAGAAAAACTATATATATATATATAAATATATATTAGTATAAATATAAACACAGATATAATCACACACACACACACACAATATATATATATATATATATATATATATATATATATATATATATATATATATATATATATATGAAGACTTCAGATGCAAAAGCCTCTAAGTGCCATTTTCTTTTAAAATTAGCATTTTTATCAAGCTCATATATTTAAGTTCAGTGATTTCACTTTAATGACAATTAATAGGTAATTTTCATTGCCACAAAGGGATGCTGGCACACAACAGAGTTAGCTTTTTGCTCTTTTTGCTATAGTGGCTCGGATCTCGCGTCTGCCGAGGCAGCGTGTAGATTACGAGTCTACTCTGCAATAAAGATTCTGTGGCTGGCGATCCCGCGTTGCCCGGGGCAGATTTAAGGTCTGTATTGCAATACAGAATCTACAGTGGCTCGAATCTCGAGTTTGCCGAGGCATCGTGTAGTTTATGAGACCGTATAAATAAATATTAAAACAGTATTGTCTAGTGATTATGGCTGCATTTAATTCTAAGAAATTAAAATGAATATTTTATCTAAGGCATTTTAATCGGTCTCTGAGGAGATTCAGGTTTAAAATACTCACTATTCCCATCATCGTGAGTCAGATCAAATCTGAGGATTGGTTTGTCACGATAGATCTAAGGGACGCATACTTCCACATATCCATCCTTCCATCTCACAGGAAGTTCCTGAGGTTCGCTTTTGGGGGCGAAGCGTTCCAATATTGGGTTCTTCTGTTCGGCCTAACTCTCTCCCCTTGCACGTTTACCAAATGCATGGATGCAGCTCTAGCTCCGCTGAGGCTTTAGGTATCAGGGTGCTAAACTATATCGACGACTGGCTTATTATGGCCCAGTCACAAGAGCTGGCAGTTCGGCATCGAGATGTCGTCCTTGCCCACATCCA
Organism: Phoxinus phoxinus; assembly: GCF_949152265.1. Classification (NCBI taxonomy): domain Eukaryota; kingdom Metazoa; phylum Chordata; class Actinopteri; order Cypriniformes; family Leuciscidae; genus Phoxinus; species Phoxinus phoxinus. Next base: position 18,015,516 of record NC_136877.1, on the reverse strand, counting down.
GAGCCTGGGGTTGAGACTCAACACGAAAAAAAAAGCGTGTTGACACCAGCCCAGAGAACCACGTTCCTGAGAGTGGTGTGGGACTTGGTCACGATGTGGGCACAATTGTCTCCTGCATGGATCAAGTCCATCCTGCCCACTTTGACCAGTATAAAGCTAGGCCAAGCCATCACTGTAAAACATTTTCAGAGAGTGTTAGGGCTCATGGCAGCAGCATCCAACGTCATTTCATTTGGCCTACTGCACATCAGGGTTCTGCAGTGGTGGTTGAAAACCAAGGGGTTTTCCCTCGTTCTGCATTAACAGTAGAGATGGGAATTGATAAGAATTTAACGATTCCGATTCCATTATCGATATTGCTTATCGATCCGATTCCTTATCGATTCTCATTGGGTGAGGGAATAAGTACAACTTTGTTTGTTTGTATTAACTCGCTTTAATATCTGATCAGAAGACACAGCACAGAGCACATATACACAAATTATGTGTAGCAACCTCAGAACAAACCTAAAAGTAGGTGAGCTACTTCTCAAAAGAAAGTCCAGGGACCTATAGCCTATAGACCTATGTTTCTCAACCAGTATGCCATGGCACGCTAGTGTGTGCCTTGAAAGATTATTAAGAAAAGTGCCTTCACATTCATTGGTCCAAAAAAAACAACAACAAAAAACTGGCATTTATGTGCCATAAAAACTAAAAACACAGACTGAAAACAGTCAAGGAAGTGCTTGTGCCTTTTGGAATATTAACAGTGCTCATTTGGATTCAACCTGAAACAAAACGTGTGTGCGCTAGTGAGTGAGCGAGAGTGTGTGTGCGCGAGTGTGTGTGCGCGCGTGTGTGTGTGTGAGTGAGCGCGAGATAGTGTGTGAGTGAGCATGTGTGCGTTTGTGTGTGTGAGTGAGTGAGCGCGAGAGAGTGCGTGTGTGAGCGCGAGAGAGTGTGTGTGTGCGCTAGTGAGTGATCGAGAGTGTGCACGCGCGTGTGTGTGTGAGAGAATGCGTGTGAGTGTATATGTGCGCGCACGTGTGTGTGAGTGAACATGTGTGCGTTTGTGTGAGTGAGTGAGCGCGAGTGTGTGTGTGTGTGCAGTGAGTGTGTATGTATGTGTGTGAGACGGCACGCGATGGTTGGTCGGAAAGCAACATGGCGTCCCGTTAAAGGCCTCATTATACTTCTGCGTCGAACTTCTGCCTCTGCCATGTTTGCTGCGTTCTTAATCAAAACAACGCAGCGCGTGTGTGACGTCATGACACATTTGCAACGAGCGGAACCGATACGCGGAATCGATACGGCATGCTAACGGTTCCAAGGAATTGATTCACTGGGCACCGGTTCTGAAGAAGAATTGGTTCTCGGTTCCCATCCCTAATTATCAGGGTCATGCGCAGATGCCTTCGTTCCCTATCTATGTGGAAAAAAGCTTGGTTTCTGTCCCAAGGCCCCATGCTCGGAGCGTCATGTCGTCGGAAAGCCACTTCGACAGACGCCTCCTTCACGGGCTGGGGCGCGGTCATGGATGGCAGAGCTCTGAGGAGCTTCCTCCCAGACCTCAGGGGTCACCACACAGACAATGTGTCAGTGGTCTCTTACTTGATTCATCAGGGGGTTCTGAGATCGCGCCCTCTATCCAGATTGGTGCATCAGATCCTCCTGTGGTCCCTTAGAAAACTGTTATCTCTCAGAGCAATGCACGTCCCAGGGGACCAGAATCAGAAAGCAGACATCCTGTTGAGGCAGGGGCTGAGGCCTGGGGAATGGAGACTTCCCACCAAGGTGGTGAGGCCGCTATGCGAGAGGTTCGGCCCAGTGGAAGTGGATTTGTTTGCATCTCAAGGGACGTCCCACTGTCCACTGTGGTTTTCTCTCACCCATCCAGCCCCATTGGGGTTGGATGCCATGGTACAGACGCCTCGGCCACGTCTGTACAAAGACATTTCAAGAGTTCTGGAGAGGGTCCGTCGAGATGGGATCAGCCTACTTCTAGTAGCCCCGTACTGGCTGGCCTGAGTATGGTTTTCAGACATCATAGCACTCCTGGCAGGCCAGTCTTGGCAGATCCCTCTAAGGAGGGACCTGCTTCCACAGGCCGCAGGCTCAATATTCACCCTAGACCAGGCCTGTGGGAAATTTGGACCTGGCCCCTGAGGGGGCTAAGTACCTAGAGGCTGGGTCTGGTTAGTGTAAGAAGACAGAATATAACAGTTTGTACAGTATAAAACCCCCCCTGTGTGTGTGTGTGTGTGTGTGTGTGTGTGTGTGTGTGTGTGTGTGTGTGTGTGTGTGTGTGTGTGTGTGTGTGTGTGCGTGCGTGCGTGCGTGCGTGCATGCGAGCGTGCGTGCGCGTGTGCGTGTGTGTGTGTGTGTGTGTGTGTGTGTGTGTGCATTTTTAGAACATCTTCTCAATGTTCCAAAGTTATAAGGGTTTTGAAAGTCATGAAGGTGAGTAAATGATGACAGAATCTTTTAGGTGAACTAACCCTCTAAGGACTATCAGCCGGGTGATTAATAGCCAGATTTCTGTTGCTCACAGTCTTGGCATATGTAAAATAACCAAAAATGACTGCAGGAATTAGTAAAATGATGCGCAATACCCACAATCTCGCTCCTAAATTCAAGCCCTGGTAAGCTTTAGTAAGATCTTATTTTTAAGAATTTAATACTTTTATGCAGCATGGATTCATTATATTGATCAAAAGTGACAGTACATTTAGAATGTAGATTTAATTTTGAAATAAATGCTCTACTTTTTAACTTAAAATCCAGTTTTTTTTTTTATCACAAATCATTTCTAAAGGATCATTTAACAATAAAGAAGGGAGTAATGGCTGCTGAAAATTCAGCTTTTACATCACAGAAATAAATTACATTTTAAAATATATTAAAGAAACTGGTTACTTCAAATTCTAATAAAACGTCACAATATTACTGTTTTTACTTTATTTTTGATAGAAATAAATGCAGCTTTGGTGAGCATAAAAGACTTCTATTAAAACATTTAAAATCGTACTGACCCCAAACTTCTGAACGATAGTGTACAGTTTGTATAAAATATATGACAATACTGACAGATACCGTACTCAGAAATCAGAAATTTGAGTCAAATCAGTAACTGGCATAAAATGCCTGCTCGGGGGAAGCATGGCATTTACTGTACCAAATTTAACAAAGATGTCTCTTTGTTGTGTAACAATTTCATCAATTGTCATTTACATTACAGGTACAGACACATCAAACAAATGAAAGTCAACAAACGGAGCCAAGCATAAAGCCCCTCGCTCTTTCATCGCTGCATTAAACAGGTAAGACGCAAAATGAAAGACTGCAAACTCAAAATAGCTCTCCAGTTTATAAGAAGAGAGAGAGTCAAAGACAGACCAAGATCAAAAGCACAGAAAGGGAGAGAACATTTTACTTTTAAATCATCTACAAACAGAATCATCACCATAGTCACATTCTCATGGGAAATGCACACTAAGTGATGAAACTGAGTGTGAGGACAGACCACCGTGCCAGCCAGACACTCCCGTACACACACACACACCCACACACTCCTACACACATCCATCATCTCATTTCAATGAGCTACATTACAAAACAGAGAGGGAGGCAAATCTAAATGTTAGAAATGGTTCTGTTGCTTTTCAAAAAACTAAAATGAGAGCCTTGAATCATACAAGGACAATATGAGAAATTCTCTTCAAATGTTATACTAGCACATAAACAACATGCAAGAGAAAACCCCAATTAGTTTCAAGGGCATGTGTCTTTTTAATCTGTCTCTCAGGGCAATGCAAGAACAAAACCTCCATCCTTTGACTACAAATGATTTACAGACATGCTTGTAGTAAGTTTCATATGAAATGTCCTTCTGATGTTTTGGCATGTGGGCAGAGGACACCGATTCTACATGACTTAAGAGAAGAGACAGAAAAAGACTCCTACTGATGAGTCACAGTTAATCTGTCATGGATGAATGGGAATTTATGGATATTCTTTGTTCTGCACATTCGCTGCAGGCAAAGATTGTTTTGGACATCATCCTCCTTACCACATTATGTTTCCTTATATCGCAGGCTTAACTTAGAGCACCATCCTTCATGCTCACACTTAGAATCTTGTTTTTCTGTGTCTGACATCTTCCTTTCTCCGATTTTTTAATTATTTTATTGTGGACCTTATTGTTTTTCAGCCCTACATCTTTAATCCCCAATTTTTCCTCAAGTTCCCCTTTTCCCAGTTTCATCTCTCCTTTGTCTCCACTGCCTCCATTGTTTCTTTCTCACCTTAAAGTGTTTCTGCTCTATGGATTTTGACCTCTAATAATCTAATTTGTCTTACCTATTAATCCCGCATGAACATTTACATTATTCAAACCGGCTTATATATAGTGCATTCACACAAATTACTGTATGTGTATTCTCTGTGAATCAAACCCTTGACCTTGGCTTTTGAGCTCTAGGAACAAAGGAACATATTCAGGTTTGCGAAACTGAATAATACATGAATTAACTAGCCGTCTGAAACCTGGGCTTATCCACCTTATTTTGAACTTAAGAGCAGGTGCAGCCATTTGTAACTTGAATGTGCAATGCTTCCAGTGTCGTCCGCTTCCAGTTATTTACCAAAACAGTCCATTATGCTGCTTAATATTGCAAACTGGTATTTGTTATTTTCATGTATTATCATATTCATGAACACACAGTATTTTTTTTTTTCGTGCAAACAGTTTTACCATATACTGCACTTTGTTATTCTTCTAGTAATTTAGCTATAGTGCCTCTAATGAATCAGAAGTCTCACACATTCACAGAAAAAAGCTTTCAAAATAAGGTAGATAAGGAAAGGCTCAGATTGAGAAACTATGGACCAGTTAAGTAAGCAAAATGCTGCGGATTCAAACAAGCAAATCAGACCTTACTGAGAACTTGTTTCTACAACATGAAACTAACCACTAATGAAGTCAGATGAGGATATCTCTAAGAAGTATATCTGAGACCAGCCCTGACTGAGCAATGAAAACAACATCGAATCCCTATGGATTGATGAAATTATATTTGATTGATGAAACAACATGGTGTGTTTCCAGAACTTGGATAAAGTGTTTACATGGCCTCTAAAAGATTACAAGGCTGTCTTCATTGCTCTGCACTGATGGCAAGTTCTGTCAGGATTCAGTGTGCATGTGTGCGTTAGAGAAAATGTGTATGGGAAAGACTGTTTCACCTGACATAACTTAAGCCACTCGTATTTAGACTCAAAAGTGACACCAAACACTCCATAGTGATGACTCACAAAACTCACTAACCGCTACAAACAGCCAGATAGTAAAATATGTAGCATGTAGTATACACAAGATCTAGAGATGTTAGGTGTACATGCACACTAAGAAAATGTAGGCAGCCTTAATTTCACTACTGTTGGTAATGTTTTTGAAAGAAGTCCCTTATACTCATTAACGCTGCATTTATTTGATCAAAAATAAATATTATAATATTGTGAAATAGTATTACCATTTAAAGGTGCAGTGTGTGATTTTTAGCGGCATCTAGTGGTGAGTTTTGCGAATTGCAAACAGAAAGTCACTTGCGGCCTATCCCTCCCTTTTCAAACTCGATTGAGAAGCTATGGTGGGCGACATAACCAGCAGCACATTTCTCCCCACATAGCAAACTCTGTAGCGCTGTTTGTTCGCTGTCGGCTACGGTAGAAACATGACGTAACAATATGTCGACCTTCATTTAAGGGGGTGCCCGCGCTTATGTAGATACAGTGTTTCCTCTAGGATTTTTTCCAGCTGTGGTGGCAGGCCCATTTCCCCAGGGGGAGGGGGCGCCGCCCATGAGTGATATTCCCATGGGCCAAGCCCCCTTGCCCCAGGTGTTTAAACCTCCCCTAAGTATTATAATTAGGGATGGGTATCGATTCAGATGTTCCAATTCGATTTCAGTTCGCAAGCTCTCAATTCTTGATTCGACTCAATGAATATAGATTTAACACAAAACCTATATTTATAAAAAAGAACAGTGAACATAAGTTTACGAGTGGTTAATTAATAAAAAGAAATTAAGAGCCACAAAACAGTATATTAAACTCTTATTATTTTAGGTACACTTGGGTACATTAAAACAGAACCCAACCATATATATCAAAAGCATACAATGAATAGACGGGATTTTGATGCAAGATGAAAAATCGATTCTTGAAAAAGTCAGAACAGTCTCATGCCTTGATCAAACAGGATCAGGTTATTTTATGTTTAAGATAAAACAAACATAAAATATCACTGCATTAGAGTAACATGGAGGCTGCAAGCCTATGAAGTTTTAGTGTAGGAAAACTAATACTGGCTTTTGGGTGATATATACATAAATATGGGGAAAAAATCGATTCATAGCCTTTGAGAATCGATGTTGAATTGACTACATTTTAAAAAACGATTAATCGAAAAATAGTTTTTCTAGTTACAATATGAAAGGTTCCAAATTTACAGCGGCAAAGCGATTATGCGCATCCCGTGCGCCGAATGATGCACTTGAAGCAACTCTAAGTCACAGCGTGCAGCGCAGCCAGCGCTTCGCATTGAAAAAGAAAAAGCACAAAGCGAAGAGATATTTGATGCTTACTGTATTATATCTATGCAACAGTTTATTGAGCCTTTTCTTTTAACAGTTTAAAATTTCAGTTACAGTGCGCATGAAGAACAATTCATAGTGCTCTCTACTCCAGTGCTGTAATCTAACAGAACTAACGCAATAAACTCCAGCCAGATAAAGTAATTTTATGCAAACCATAGTAGACCTTTATCTACAAATAAAGTATAATAATGTGAACATTGATCTTGGAGAGTGCCATCGTGTTACTTGTTACCGAACGCGACGCTCTGTTTGAATTGTGAATGGAGAATGACTGAGGAGAGATGAGTTTTCATTAACTTTAACTTAACGACTTAAATATTCATTTGTACCTTACATTATGCTATCGAAGTGTTGGAATATAGTGCAGGAAAACTTTTTGGAGCTTTACAATGTTTTTTATGCTTTTAGTGGGGCTTAACAATAACACAATAGTATGCACAATTATCGGACCTCACTGAGAAGCTGCAGCCGTGGCGGGAGGATTTTTGGTGTGGCGGCCCACCACGGCTGAATGAATGTAGCGGAAACACTGAGATATAAATGACTTATTCTAAGGTAATAAAAACATAACGGTTTATTAAGTAAGGTATTTATACACCACTTAAAACATAGTTATGGATCTTATATTGCATTTCTGTCAATAGATCCACAGAAATAATACACATTGCTAGCCTGGGAAAACCCAGACCACTCTCAGTTGTAACTGAGTAAGGGTCTGGCAAAGCTCCATAGACAATTCATTTCCACAGGGGCGTCACCAACGGACGTCGGATAGATCTAAAACCAATCAGAGCGATGAATGACATGACGTATGCAGAGCGACGGAGAAACATCTCGAGACTCTCAGCAATTCTCTGTTTGTGTTAACGAAAATGACCATTTTAAATCGCTTGAAACAGACGCGATAGCTGATTCGAACGAGTGATGTTGTGATGATCCACGGCGACATCCATCTTTGTAATGTATCTTTGTCTCTGTCGTCATCGTGTAAAGCCCGCCCCAACGTTTCTGATTGGTGCCACGATTTCGACGGATTGGAAATGGGTTTCAATGGGCTCTTTGCCAGACCCACTTGCAGAGCAAATCTAAATTTGCCGGAAGTGGTCTGGGTTTTCCCAGGCTAACACATTGCACCTTTAAAAAAAATATATATTTTTTTATATATATATATTGAAATGTAATATATTCCTGTGATGGCAAAGATACATTTTCAGCAGGCATTACTCCAGTATTCAGTGTCACATGAAGGACAAAGAAACATCTCTGATTATAATCAATGTTGAAACAATTGTGCTGCTTAATATTTTTGTGGAAACCATGATACATTTTTTTCAGGAATCTTTTTTTTTTTAAATAGACACATTGTTTAATATGAATGTCTTTACTGTCACTTTTGATCAATTTAATGCATCCATGCTGAATATACTACTTTCTTGTGTGTTTTAGAACCTAGTGGTACGATCAGAGAGGGGCACACAATCAGTTAAGGGGAATTTCACTTTCACTGTTCTGTGCTGGTGGAATTATCTTCCCTAAATCACTTGCAATTTCAATAAACGATACAGATTTTTCCTACCTATTTTTTCCAAGAGGAACTTATGAATCCTGATGTACCTCTCAAGTTACTGCCTCCTTAGGATGAATCGCTTTGTTGTATTGCTCATTTGCAGTCACTTTGGATAAAAGTATCTCCTAAATGAATAAATGTAAGTGTAAGAAAAGAGATTATGAATTGCTAGGCTATGAATATTTAGCTGCGGTGTGATGAATGAGTTAGCATAATTGAAAATGTACAAGTTGAAACTGAAAATGAGAAAATGTGCAATGGCAACAGATGGTTGGTGCACACACAGAGAGCTAAGCCTCTCAGCACTATTCACAAATATATGGAAAAAAAATTATGTCTGTTGTCGAGGCCAGTCCAGCCACATGGGGCTAATCTACAGACCTATTTTGCTGTGAGCTTCCTAACAACTGGCAATATATCCCAAAATTCCACACACTCACACCCACTCACACTTTATCTTACCAAACAACAGCCCGAGTGACATTAACATAAGTCCTGCTTTTCACATCAGCATGTTACCCTAATCACGCCATGAAATTACCATGGCAACACTACAGACCCAAAGGAGGGGTGAGTTGGAGAAAGAGAGATGGGCATGGGTGGTACGGCAGGACCCTTCTGCCTCCCATGACTCTCCCAAACCACATAGCTAAATCTGTCACTTCTGAAATGAATAAAAACAGGGTTGCAGACTGAGAGGGGGAGAAAAAAAGGCATGGAATATATGAGAAAAAGAGTAGATGAGATGAAAAAGTTTATGGGGAGACAGAGACAGACACCGAGACAGTCTAGACATGTTGTGTCTTCTAGCTAGCCAGTGGTGAAACCATGACTTCAACAAAGTGAAAGACATTGTCTTTTCCATATGTAAAAGAAATATACAATCTTATTTTTTTTTAACTAGGTTTGCACAATAAGTAAACAGTTTAATACCGGAACTGAACACATTTTGGTATCGGATGACAGTTCAGCATTTAGCCAGTATGACATGCAACAAGCCAAGTAAGTGATAGAAATGGCAGAAAACATAAACAATATCTTGCCTTCAACTCACTGTATATTATTTTATTATATTATTCATATTATTTTATAATGTTTCCTGTGTTGCCCTTATAATGTTAGTATGTTTTTTAGATCAAAAATAGTCATAATTTAAGAAATAAAAGGCATTTTTCCTAGCCTATTTTTAGCCTATGATTTGAAAGCTCTGTTTGAAGGGGCGTGTCTGTGTGAAACTTCAGTGTAACCGGCCACTGCTGTTATTGGCTGACATGCTTGCATATGAAATAGCTACGTATTACATGTGAAACTCTCTCGAATACTTTTACTACAGCTATTATACGTTTTACTATTACAGCTATCGAGATTAACGAATCGTCAGAAGTTTATGAAGTATTTAGATCTATTCCCATCACATAAAATGTTGCCGTGATGAGCATTGCGCAAGCAGATGAGTCTGTTGTTGATCGCGAGAATGAAGATCTTATCATGGCAACGCAGTTTCTGCACTCTCTCTAATGCTTTCACCAATGCAAACACGATGATGGATACAGTAAGAGCTTCATGTGCAGTGTAACGTGCGCCATTGATTTCATAACGAGTTTGGCAAGTGTCCAGATAAACTTGATCGCGCTGTGTGGAAAGATTGTTCTTTGATCACTTTCTGTATATAATTTATTCACAATTTAAATAAGATTATTTTCATCCTACTAAAAGATACAATGTGAAGTTGATATTTTAGTCACTGGCTTGATTTACTGATGCATAAACAGTATTGAACAATTTGAGAGAAAGATTACCTGTCTGAACTTGAACAATTACACATCAGAAAGTGTTGCTTGGTAACGTTAGCTCGATCGATTTATTTTCAGACGTTCGTCGAGGCCAGCTCTGTATTGACCCAAGTTGAGGAAACAGTCGTCGGTGAAATGTTTGCCGCAGACATGTAAAACTTTGGGGAGTTGTGTCGGCGCATTTCCAGAGAAAATGAAATTAATCCACTGGTTCACCTGGGGCTTGGATGAAGGAACTAAAAAAAGGCTTTGGTGTTCATTTGTACATCCAATTATTGAGCAATTATTATGCTTCGCTCGCTCAAAAGCCATGATATCTCTCGTGGACAAACTAAAATCGCGCGCACGCGTTCCTACTCCCTAGCTCATTTTCTCATGGACGGGAAATATTCTCTTGGCGGGCAAAGCAGAGAAAGGGGAGGTAACATTTCCTCCTTATGACATCATAAGGAGGAGATTCAAGATCAGCCCGATTGAGCTTCCACTTTCTCAAAGGCAGAGAAAGATAGCAAAAGCTTGATTTACACCGATTAAAATTTCTAGAAACTTGGGGACCATATACAGGCTAGGGGAACTCATATTAATGTTAAAAAAACTCAGAAAGTGAAAATTTCATGTCATGGGACCTTTAATACAATTTTCAGTTTAATGTCAACAGTCATCTAAGGCGGTTTATTTGTTGCCTACAATAAAAGGTACAGTACTAGAGCTTAGTAACATAGCCTACCAAAAATTAAATATTGGTATCAATCAAACCATACATACTTACAAACGAGAAATCCTGCAATGCTGCACTGAACCTATTTTTACCTAGTGAGAAGTTGATAATAATATATATTCTGATAATAATCCTGCATTTTCTGGTTATATCGGGAGAATATACCACAGAAATAAATGCCTACCTGGCCTGCTAAAGATTAATATGGCAGCTGGGAAAAAGACCATCAGAAAATATTTGCACAAGATAAATCTGAGTCCACTGCACCACAGCTCTGAAAGACGTGCTTTGTAGTGATGTAACAGAAAGGGCATTTCTAAGACTCCCTTATCTATTTTGTTTCTTTTTAAAATTGGAAGAAGATAAAGCAATGCAATAGCCATACTGTAGCATATCTGTTATGCATTAAAGATGCATTCCTCTTTTTGCAGATTATTCACTTAAACTACTGTACCATAAAATCAGAGGTCAAGTATCCAGTGGCTCCAACAGTCACAGAGTGTGTTCATTGAATATACATAAACTTTAATGTTATGGTAATGTAGTCACTTGAGAGAGCAATTGAAATCTCTTCAGCTCAAGAGTTTAACCACATACTGCAAAAAGACTCCAGATTGTGGTTACGAGAGCATTCGTCATGATAACAGCAACAATAGCTACAGTTCTCCGGCACAGGGTTTAAAAAAAACAGGGTTGATTTACTCAGGGTTGATGAACTGAGATTTATATGCAGCATCTGTCATGGGAAAAATGCAAGTATTGTTATCCAAACTTCCAGAGTAATTCTCTTCCAAGTCCTTTGGCATGGCCCACCCTAACTTCTAGGTAATGTCAACACTATGCTCGTCAAAATATTTAATGGGGTCTTAAAAGGTTAGTTCACCCAAAAATTTTAATTCTGCAATTTACTCACCCTTATTTTGTTCCAAACCTTTTTTTCTTCTGTTGAACTAAAAAGAGGATATTTTGAAAAATGTTAGTAATCAAACAGTTGACGGTAGCCATCGACTTCCATAGTAGGAAAAAAATACTATGGAAGTCAATGACTACCGTCAACTATCTGGTTGCCTAGATTCTTTAAAATATATTAATTTGTGTTCAACGGAAGAAAGAAATTCATTCAGTTTTGGAACAACATACGGGTAAGTAAATTATTACAGAATTTAAATTTTTGAGTGAACTATCCCTTTAAGGAGTGTATGCATACAAGTAATATATGCATACGGTAAGTTTTACCTAAATAAATAATAATATATGATGATGCTTTACTATAAGTATGGTTATTATGGTGTCCTACTTTATGTGTTAGCCTGGTGATGAGAGGTACAGTAGCTGTTTTTTTTTCTATCAAAAGAAAAGGGTTTTCATATGAATTTTACACAGGAGTGGCCTCCATTTAGCTACTGAGATTTATTTGATGGAGTGCTGCACAGATGGTTTTTCATCCCTCAAATTTTTCCATCTATATATTGGAAATGAAAAATCCTGTCATAATTTATTCAACCTGATGTTCCAAACCCGTAAAGACATGCTGGGCAGAATGTTCATGAAATTCTTGTCCATGCAGTGAGAGTGAATTGAGAAAGAAACTGCTCTCATTTTTATCTATTCCTTTAACCATAATTCAATATGGAAATGGTGCAGAGGAGTTTAGGCTTCTAAATTGAATAATTATAAAGTATGAACACATAAATCAAACATGACAAACAACCATGAACCTGAGAGGTTATTCTGTCACAATAAAGAAAAACAGGCACAAATATATAAGACAAAATTAATATATGCTTGAGTGAAACAAAGATCTTTATGCGTCACATCCAAAGCGTCTCAGTGTCTAATAAGTGTCTGAACTCGCCTAAACATTCAGTCCTGTCAATCATCATTATGAGCGTAAGCAGTACGAGTAAGCAGCAGTCACTGCATTGTCCCAGCAACAATTCTTCAGGCATCTCTCTATTTCTATTATTCTTCCTCTGCACAGTACTGTTATGGGGGGTTTGGCTCGGATCTCAAGCCGAAACTTGGGTTTGAGCCTCCTTCAATGACAGCAAGTCAAGTTTGTTTACCATTAACTATTAAAACTAAATGGGCAGGAGAATCAAAAACATTGACTTCCCCTCCCCCTCGCAATGACATCTCTTTCTTGATAACACTATCATAAAAACTGGGCAATAATCCATCCCCTCCAGAAACCTGTCAGTCACTCACGAGCAGTGTTGGGTATAGTTACTTTGAAAAGTAGTTAATTAGGTTACAACGTTACCATCAATTAAAAGTAATCAGTAACGTTACTGCGTTATCTATTCATAAAAGTAACGCGTTAGAGTACTCATGCGTTACCAAAAATTAAAAGCCGTTTGCAGCGCCTCACACATACTGCAGCTTAATTGACAGACACGGCCCCCTTTAAAATGCACCTAGAAGTCGTGACTCCTGGCAATGAATAACGTCAGTCATCCGACTAAATTAACACTGCAGGATAACAATAACAGGAAAGACAGTCATAGGCTATTCCACATAGCGTTTTATTTATTTATTATCACAGAACATATTAATCAAAATCCACACCTTCCCAGCCCGGGTAGTAGAGATGCGCGGATGGGCTATTATTTCAATAAAAAAATCAATAATTATAATGGCGATATTATTTCAGTATAGAAATGCAGACATCCCAAGTCTATCGGAAGTTCCGGGAGTCTCCCGCATATTGATAGCGGCTCACTGATGCCCGCGAATTAGTTAAAATCTCCCGGAATCTAGAGCGAGCGCGCCCGCGAGACAGAGACAGTGCTCCAAACCGCGCAGCGCGTGCATGGCAGAGCGGGAGAGAGAGAGAGCAAGAGACTGCGCGCGTGTGCCTTAATGAAGCTGGAGGGTGGTGGGGTATTGAAGCGCAGAAACACTGTCTTGATCCTGGGGAATTTTTTTTATTCGGGATTTTTCTTTCCTTAAAATAACGGATTACTTTTTTTAAAAAATAACGAAGTTACTGATTACTTAACGCACAAAACTAACGCGTTAAGCTACACATTTCACGAAAAAGGTAATTAGAGTACTCTAACGCGTTACTTTATAACGCGTTACCCACAACACTGCTCACGAGACACAGAAATTAGAAAAAGACAATGATCCAACGATCCAATCAAACAATATTTTACTTTGATGTGTCACAAATTCACAATAGGGAAGAAAAGATGATCGCAAGTGTTCACACTGACAGCGATTAAACAGGACCGAAAATCTATTTGAGTTCAAATGCCCCTTTCCTGTCAACATTGACAAAAAAATGGCAAATCAATTTAATTCCAAGCAATCAAATAAATTCCAATAAATTAGTCTGAATAAGTTCACTTTATACAGAACATGACCAAGATACAAACAGAAACAATCTCAGCCAACTGTACATTATCTTTCTCTCTCACACACAAAAACACAGTCTTATTTCCTTCCGCAGGCACACAGTGTCAAAATGTTAATTCTGAGCTCCTCCTCACACTGGAGTTTGTCTGTTGATAGTTAAAAACAGGATGTCAGACAGGGAGGGACGCTAGACCTCAGTGTCGGTCTAGCTGCTCACACCTAATTTTGTGGGGCAGCTATATCAAAACAGAGTCAGTGTTTCAGCATGTGTGTGTATGGCTGAACTGACATAAGGTTATTATCCCATTAGCTGCTCTCAATCAATAATAAAGCTGGTATGGACTTGATCCAACAAAACACAATGGACTACATGAACTTCCCTTTACTAGACATATCTGTCAGACTACAACAGCCCAGTCAGATTACTGAACCGTCTGTGACTATATAGAACAGGGGTGGGCAACTCTGGCCCTCGAGATCCAGGCTGAATCCCGAAATCGCCTCCTAAACCCGCAATCACTATTCCCTATGTTAGTCCACTAATATGGTTCACTTGAAGGAGTGAATGAAAACGAGCCGTTCGAACAGCCGTTGAGTGTATATCGGCTGTAGACTTGTTATTGCAGTGCAATGTGGGATATAATGAGTGCACTCTATAAATGTAATAGGGGCCCTTTGAGTTCTGTAGTTCAAACTAGCTACAAATTACTGTTGCTTACCTCCAGTTCTTTATTATTTTCAAAATGATTTTTATTATCAGTTGCAAAATGGATTATCCATTACCCATGTCTTCCAAGCCACCTGCAATGTATCTACACCGTGCCTCATTTATTAATTTGTTAAACAATGTTTTTGAAATAAAGCTGTTTTTAATTTTCATTGATGACTAATTATTGCAGTGTTCGGGCATATTATAGATTGTTAATAATTAATTATATGCCTATAATTCATTGTAATCGACCTAAATGTTTTAGACAATTTTCAATGAGGAGGAGTAAGGCTATGTTCACACTTAGCGTCTTTTTTCAAACTGCCAGCGTCTGTTCTACATTAGAACCCTATGGAGTAAACCGTTTTTTCAAAAAAGTCCTGAGCGCTTTTTTAAACGCCACCGCCGGCGTCTTTTTCTGCAGCTCAGAGCGTCTTTTAAAGTTGAAAAAAGTTAAACTTTTCTGAAAAGAACGCCCTACGTCAAGCGCCTTTTTGACAGCTGACCAATGACAAGCGAGTAGCGAGACCTGTCGTTTCCATAACAACAACAAAAATGGACACGGTGCCGGTAGAAAAACTAATCGTCCTTGTTTCGGAGCACAAGGAGCTGTTTGATATGAGTACACAACTCTATCATAACATACATCACAAAGAGGCTGTGTGGGCACACTACTGTTGCAGCTGTTGTTATAGCAACAAAAGACGCGCTCGGCTGCTATTTGTAACCGAACGCGCAGCGTTTTTTATTTTTTTGCTAAAAAAAACGCCGTTGTTAACTTTTTTTTGTCAAAAAAGACGCTAAGTGTGAACATAGCCTAAGCTTCTACAGTATGTAATATTTAATACAGCACATTGGTTATGCGGTGATGCGCTATGAAATTATTGCGTGGCAAATTAATTATAATAGCCTATCAATTTAATAATAAAAGTAGCCTAGGCCTTCCCTAGTAATAATAATAATAATAAAATAATAATAGATTAATACATAAATTGGAAATGCTAAAGCATCTTCATATTGATAGCTGATGCTTGTTTTGACAATATCTCCGGATACATGATATCGTCTATAGGCGCAACCCGGCACAGGGGTTTATCGTGCATATTTCACACGTATAGTGTGAGCAGTCAAGTCACACCTCAACATTCGGACCGTATAGTGCGAGCACATAAATCCTGAGCTTTGGCTTTACATCGCATGCAATCTACTCGTTCAGTGTGAGTAGGTAACCTTGCTGAAATCACACAGACATCGCACAGTGTATGCCCGCCTTAAGACAAGCCTCCTGTAACGAAACAGATACTCGAAAGAAGATGGTTGAGGTGAGAAACAGGTTTATTAAATATAAAGTGAATAGCAGTGGCGGGAACTGTTGTGGATGAATGTCTATGAAGGATGAAGAACCGGAAATACTGACTGTCCTTTCTGTAAAGATGGTAGATGAGACCGTGGATGATGAAGCACACACCGGAGTTGGAAGAGAGGTAAGTCTTTGTAGGTACAACGAAGAAGACGAAGACAAGGACAAGGACGAATTGGGAGACACTGGAGACTAGGAGACACACTCTCTTGAAGACGAAGATACTTTGCCAACGAGGAGTGGAAGGTAAGCGAGGATGCATAGGAAGTCTTTACTCATTTAGACTTGAGGCCACCGGAGGGTTCCCCGGACCACGGGAACAATGGAGGCTGGTAGCCGAGCACGCACTGGAAGGGAGTGATTCCAGTGGCAGGCTGACGGAGGGAGTTTTGCGCGTACTCGGCCCAGCCTAAGAATTGGTTCAAAGAGATCTGTTGGCAGTGGCAGAAGGTTTGTAGAAAGCGACCAAACTCTTGGATCATCCTCTCCATTTGAGATAAACTGGGGACCTCGATCAGATACTATTTCTTCTGGAATTCCATAGTACCAAAATACATGGTTGAAGAGGAGCTCCGCAGTGGTCAATCATGGCCGTTGGTAAACCTTTTAGAGGGATCAAACGGTAGGATTTAGAGAATCTGTCAATAATTACAAGTATGCAGGTATTACCTTCAGATGGAGGTAGGTCTGGTCTCAGGTTCTCCGGGTCTCTCTTCAGGAGTATGGATACGGGATAGAGCATCTGCTTTACAATTATTTGTACCAGGACGATATGAGATTGTGAAGTGGAACCGGGTGAAAAATAAAGCCTATCTTGCCTGTCTGGGGTTGAGTCATTTGGCTTCGCGGAGGTATTGGAGATTCTTGTGGTTGGTGAGTACCGTGAATCTTTCCGACACACTCTCCAAGCAGTGTCTTCACTCCTCTAATGCAAGCTTTATTGCCAGTAGCTCTCGGTTACCGATGTCATAATTAATCTCCGCCGGGGATAACTTCTTGGAGAAGGCGGCGCATGGATGGAGACGAGATGGATTCCCCTGTTGCTGAGATAGCACCGCTCCTTCTCCGGTGGTCGAGGCGTCAACTTCAACGATGAACGCTTTATTGGGATCTGGTTGGACTAGGAGCGCAGCATTAGTGAATTAATCCTTGAGACTCTGGAAAGCTTGACTGGCGACAGGTGTCCAGGACAGAGACTTGGGCTTATTCTTGAAGAGATTGGTGAGTGAAGAAGTGATGGAGCAGTAGTTGTGAATGAAACGGCGGTAGAAGTTTAAAAATCCTAGGTTTTTTAAACTTTAAACGCTGGTTATTTGATGGTAGAAGGGTTTGGCCAGTTTTAAACAGCTTGCACCTTCCTCTCGTCCATCTGGATGCCTTGTTCACTAATGTTGTAGCCGAGAAATTGGATGGTGGACTGATGGAACGAGCATTTCTCGGCTTTAAGGAAGAGCTGATGTTCACGGAGGCGTTGGAGTACCTCCACAACGTGGTGGCGATGTTCAGCCAAGCTCCGGGAATATATCAGAATGTCATCGATGTAGATGATCACCTACGATGGAGGAATTCCCAGAGCACCTTATGCATAAAGTCCTGGAATATGGAGGGGGCATTTACCAGGCCGTACGGCATGACCAAGTATTCATAGTGTCCAGTTGGGGTCACAAAGGCTGTCTTCCACTCGTCCCCCTCACATATCCGGATGAGGCTATACGTGCTGCAGAGGTCCAACTTAGTGAACACGGCTGCTCCACGAAGTTGTTCCAGGGCTGCTGGGACGAGAAGAAGTGGGTATCAGAACTTGCTCGATAATCGATGCAGGACTGCAAACCTCCGTCCTTCTTCGCCACGAAGAAAAAACTCGAAGCAGCAGGGGAGGTGGAAGGGCATATGTAACCTTGCTGTAGAGCCACTTCCACGTACTCCTCCATGGCCTTCTGTTCAGGAAGAGACAGTGGATAAATTTTACCATGGGGCACTGGCGCATCCGGAAGGAGGTCGATGGCACAGTCCCATGGCCGGTGTGGTGGCAACGATGAAGTCCGTTTGGGACAGAAGACATCACTGAAGGGGGCGTAGCAGGTTGGAATGTCGATAGACTGCTGTTCTAGGGGGCTCTCGATGGAAGTGAAGTTGATCGGAAGGGGAATCACCGGTTGAGGAAGATGTGGGAAGCATTCGGGAAAGCAGCTATCGGCCCACTTCAGGAAACTAACAAAGACGCCCTAGGATAATACCAGCGGTGGAATTCTCCAGAACCAGTAGAGTGATGGATTCAGAATGTAGAAGTCCAACTTACAGATGGAGAGGTCCTACAGAGAAACGGGCCTTCTTTTTATTGAGAGGTTTACCAATTATAGAGTGTACCTGGTAGTGGGTTTCGGTGGATATTTTGATTCCAGAGGGTCCGGGCCCAATTGAGCGCTCGCCCCGTCAGCAGGGAAATAATAAACGCCACCTTAGATCTCTCGGTGGGGAAGCGGGACGACTGGATCTCCATGGCCAGCAAAAACTGAAGGAGAAATCCGTCGCAATCCCCCGCCAAACCAGAGTAGGGCGCCGGGTTGGCCACGGGACTGGAGGCCACTGGTGGTGAAGGAGAGGCGGTGACGGGCGATGCGGAAGTGGGTACAGTGAGTGCTCGTTTGAGCGCATCCACAAGATCCTGGAATGGATCGGGAGAACTAATTCTCAACGGTGTTGGTCTGGTCTTCTGTAACAAAACAGATACTCCAAACAAGATGGTTGAGGTGAGAAACAGGTTTATTAAATATAAAGTGAATAGCAGTGGTGGGAACTGTTGTGAATGAATGTCTATGAAGGATGAATAACCGGAGATATTGACTGTCCTTTCTGTAAAGATGGTAAATGAGACCGTGGATGATGAAGCACAAACCGGAGTTGGAAGAGAGGTGAGTATTTGTAGGCATGACGAAGAAGCGGAAGACAACAACGAACTGGGAGAAACTGGAGACTAAAAGACACACTCTGGGAGACGAAGATACTTTGCCAACGAAGTGTTGAATGTAAGCAAGGATGCATAGGAAGTCTTTACTCATTTACGAGACCAGACAACGTGCCATAGTGAGGTGTGTGCTTATAAGTGTTTGTGGTGATGAGCAGATGGCGTGCAGGTGCTGGTGATTAATACTCAGGTGATAGTGATCTCAGTGATTGTGTGGTGGTGGAGCCTGGCTGATCCCTGACATCTCCAAGGTTAGCAAAAAAAAAAAAAACATAAATCTGTAGTACGCAGGGAAGGAGACCAGAGGCCGTTTTTTTTTTTTTTTTTTTTTTTTTTATGGATGTCAATGGAGGAGAGGCTTCACTACACTGAATAAACTGCTTTTGTGTGGAAAACAGCTGATCATTTAATGAACTAACATTCCTTTTTCTTGCAGGATTAACATTTATATGCTTTTGAAAACTAAAACAATTAGTTAGAGTGTGTTAAAATAACGGATGCAGATGGACAAGACTAGATGTCTGTCTAAATATATAACCTCATGACTTGAGTAACAAGCTGAAGTAATTAAGATATCCATATTTGCTTTAACCTAGTAACAGAGAAGGGTTTGCCGAATTACATATGAAGAATCATATTAGAAAAAAATGATGCAATGAATAATGTGACCTTTGCTATGCACCATGTTGTACTCTTTTTGTTGTGGGGATTCTATGTGATTGACATGAGGTCCTCCTTGCCGTGATTAAAGCATTTCAAATGCATTGTTTTGTTGTCTGTTTAACACAGGTTAGTGGAACACTAGAGACCTTATTCCCAAGTGATAGTGTTCATAGGGGGCAAGACGTCGTCCGACTCAGCTGATGTCGATTAGGAAATGCACTAGAGCAGGGGTCAGCAACCTATGGCACGCTAGCCAACACTGGCACGCTGGAACTTCTGTTCACTATTACTGTTAGCCATTGTGAATATTTAAAATATGTGTATGTGTATTTATACATATTGGGGTGGGGTTATGGCACAGTGATAAACTGCACAAGAGGATACATTTGTAAGCATGGATTTTTATGACACTTTTATGGCACTTGGTATATGAACACAAAATAAATAGTCTAATAGCCTTTTCAAAAAAAATCACCGCCATAGGAAATTAATGGGAAATGGCCAAAAATATGAAAACACAGAAAATGTTTGTGTGTACAATCTACAATTGCAGGATGGATCCACAATGCAGAAAAAAAGTGCACAGGTGTGAAGAGATGAAACTTTAAAACATCAAGAGTGCAAAACAGACACACCCACTCACGCACATTTACAATTATACACACACAAATGAACTGGTAGGGCTATTACCATACAGCAAAAAATTTGTCAGAAGGCTAAAATAAGAGCTTAAAATGAGATGAGATTCAGATGGATTAAGCTGTGATAAAGCATTCCTGTTCATTTTTATTTCATTTCAATGTTAAGTGTAACAGTTCTCAATGCTTCGGTTTGCATGTAGGGACCCTCATTATGCTACCGTGTTAGTGTGAGGCTATTTTCAGCCTTGTTAGTGGTATTAACTAGCGATTTATTTTTACTTATTCTATGACCCATATACTAGCGTTATAAGCTAATCTGTTTTTAGAGATAAAACTCTTTACATTCGATTATCATGAATACACATCCCAGAGAACGGTCGACTCGGTAACCATGTGTTAATTACCCCTAGGTTCATTTTGCGCCGGAATTGTCCTTTAAGTATCCAGCTTAGAGAAGAGGAAAACTGATACATTTAAACTAAACAGGCCTTCTGAATTCCAAAGCTGCCACACACCAACTAGAATTTAAATTAACTATCTTACATTCCTCACTATGCCTCACTATGACGGCAGTCTATAAATTATTGTGTTAAGTATGTGCCACCCAGATTTTAGAAGTCATTAAATGAAACCAATACATTATAAAGTACTATTTGGAAAAACTAAATGTAAATGAGATTGCGGATAAGGACACAATCGTTCTTTAAAACCAACTGGTCAACAAGTCGTTCAGGCAACTCACTTACCGTACTAGTCGATTTACTTTAAAGAAGAGGAGAGGAGAGATTCCTTAATTTTAAGCAAAGATATAATTCCATGTTGTTTATAAATGTGCAGACATAAACTTGCCCTATATTTGAA
The DNA here is from genome assembly GCF_949152265.1 of Phoxinus phoxinus. Taxonomy (NCBI): domain Eukaryota; kingdom Metazoa; phylum Chordata; class Actinopteri; order Cypriniformes; family Leuciscidae; genus Phoxinus; species Phoxinus phoxinus. The sequence continues at coordinate 17,994,241 of NC_136877.1, read as the reverse complement.
TCATCTTACCAGGCCCTCCCTTGATTTCTAAATTACTACCTATCAGATCACACAGAGATTTGAATGTTTGGCACTGTTTTTTGAATTGATGTATGGTTTGCTCTTTCACCCTGGGAATCTCATTTAACGCAGTCTGTGGTATGAAATCCTGAGACCGTCAACCGCAAAACCTTAATTAAAGTAATTATGCAGAAAACAAGAGAGGGCTCAGAGATTTGGCAGAAATGTGCACACAGTACAAAGCATCACCCATAACCCCTTTTGAATTGAGATTTGTTGTTTTATGTAACTGCTTTTTTTTTCTTCTTAATACTGAAAGTATTAAAATGTCTGTTTGCCTGTTGACCTCTTCGTTAATCCAATGGTTGGCAGATGTTGTAGAACACAATGACCATATTTGATGAGTATTATGGCCAATGCTCACCTACTTTCTCACTGACTAAGAATATGTTATGACTAAATATGTCCTCCTACCTTCCTGGTCATCTTCTGAAGATGGTGTCTCAAGGCTACAGGCTAGAGATCTGTCTGAGAGACTCTGCTGTAATGTGATGTGGACCACCAGAAGCCTGCGCAGACTCATCAGATCAGAGTTTTTCAAACCCTGCTCCAGCTGTTTGAGGACTATCTGTCCTGACTGACAGGTTAATACAGTCACCTAGAAAAATGTAAATTCTGCAGTTAGAATGCAGTTGATAAGTCAAAACTCAGCATCAAATAATCAGGTATGTCTGTTTGTAATAATTCACTTTATCAACCCAATTTTTGGTAAATGGATTCAAGATTTAAATAGCCAACAGAAAGCAATTTTGAGAAAATATGCTACATTTGTTTCCCTGTAAATCGTAAGTAATGCCAAATTTTTGCTGACATTTCCAAACAATACTCACACAGTGTACCCAAAAGGCTACGAAGCCAATGGCCCTGTTTTTATGATTGCACGGATGAAAGCTGATTGTGGTCATTAGCTGTCTCTCTTGTTGATATACATTCCAACTCAGAATGTGAGGGAAATAACTCACAAACTACACAGCACAAAACATCTTCCCTGAGGTTTAATTGTGTGTAGAATATGAGACCATAGAACATATTTTAGGATACAAGTAAATCCATCATCAAAGCTGTGCCCTGTGCCACATAAATAACTTGTACAAATCATTGCTACATGATCTGTTGCATATTTGAACAGAGAGAGTCGCAAAGAGACTGCTACAATCGCATACATCAAAGCTACTGTCATTTCTCTCATCTTATGATAAACATCTCTAGCATAATTATAAATAGCTCTTTTGTGTCACAGCAAAGTGAGACCAAATCCATATACACCATATAATCCCATTTAGGGCACAAAAAATATTCTGTATAATCTGATTAAATGCACTTGTCCTCTGCTGTGCTTCCTGTGGTGGGGCATTAGTGCTGGGTTTTAATGGAGCCTGCTGAGAGGAGAGTGGCTGCTGAGGGCCATGTGGTCTGTGTCAGTGCGCCAACATCTTCATTCAAGGCTAATAGTAGAGGGTAAATGAGCTTTGGATTCATTGGTAGGAAATCTGAATGTGAATGCCTGTGCTTTGAAGAGGCCCAATACAGACGAGACAATTGTTTTACTTGTTATATGAGGTTTAAACAAAGCAGCGGGGTGAATTACTCTAAAATAAAGCCAAGAAGCAGATCCATAGATCGAAGGGCAGTGAATGTTGATTTTTTAAGTAACCAGGGCAGCAAGACTGATTACTATATAGGGGATTAAGGGTGTATTCACACCTGACTTGTTTGGTTCGATTGAATTGAACTCAAGTTCATTTCCCCCCTTGGTGCGGATCTTTTGGGCAGGTATGAATACAGCAATCGCACTCGGGTGCGGACCAAACAACCGTAACGAGACCCAGCTGAAGAGGTGGTCTCGGTCCGGTTCCAAACGAACTCTGGTACAGTTCGTTTAAGGTGTGAACATGACCCAACCCAATTGCAGAAAGCACTGCACCTTTTTTGACAGGGTCAGATTTTTACTATGTAATTTGGGGTGATGAAATGCCTATACATTAGTGGCATTAGTGGTAGTCATGCATGTAATTCGCGGATTAACGACTAAATTTAACCAGGCGAAAATTGTGACTCGCACGATATCTGTGACAGAAGCCGCACGTTTGAGCGCTTATCAGTGAAGAGCATGTTTTCTCCGCTGCAACCGTCTTTCAGCACATCTTTGTCTTCGCAAAAACCTAATTACAACATCGTATAGATGACATTGTATCATATAATGCTCATAAGTTTCTTCATATTGCGTTAGTAGCTAGCTGATAACACCAAATCAGTAAAAGAATAAAAATTGCACTACGAAAGATCTCCATAAATTGCCTGTTTTTGCACCTCCTGCTTTTCCCTGCTTGAGAATGTCTGTACAATGAATTAATGACTTTAGCACACATGTGGTTTTGTTTTTATGCAAAAAGGGCAGTGTGAAAGCGAACCACACCAAACAAAACAAAATCAACATTGTATTTGGTCTGGACCAAAGCAAGTGAACTGGACTATCCTGGTGTGAATACACCCTAATGGTGCGTTCACACCGGACGCGAATAGTGCGTCAGGCACGAATGATTTCAATGTTAAGTCAATGCAAAGACCCGTTACGTGCGTAAAAAATTCCTGCGGCGCGGTAGACGCGAATTGTGCGTCTGGCGCGTTACGCGTGTTACATGCAAATGATTTTAGATAGTGCTTTTTGTGCATTCACGCGTTTGACGCGAATTTGCGTCTGCCGCCTGAGATGAAAAATCTGAACTTCTGCGTCAATTCGCGCCGCGTTAACCAATCGGAGCCTGCTTGCTGCTGTCACGTGGTGAAGTGACGTGATAAACGGGGGCAGGCCCGCTTTTCAGATTATAATGTAATTTTAAATGTTTGGCCTCAATAAATTATTTTGTAATGACTAAATGCCCGCGTGAAAGAAGGAATGACATTGTTCAGATGTTAACTATGAACTATGGATCACATAACTCACATAACGTCAGATACAAATTTTTAAATGGGCGCTATCTTTATAAATAAACCAAAGATTTGAGCTTTAAACAACTACATTCTCGACTGAACAACTCTTAAAACTACATTTCGTGACACTATAACAGTAGTAACTCGGACACGTGTCCATTCCGCTTTCAATGCGAATGCATTGAAAATGTTCAAGTGTATAACTAGACGCGGCAGGTGCGAATTTGACACGCTATTCGCGTCCGGTGTGAATACACCCTAACGCATTTATGGGTGAAAATCAGAAGAACTCATTATTGTGAGATTATTTTAAGCACATTTCACCCCCCAACTTTCATTAGTGTCTGTCATGCATTAGTATTGTATAATTTTTTAATGGGTTTCATTACTGTAATACACAGGGCCCTTCGGAATATGTATATTTGTGTATTAAATAAATTCAATGATTGCAATATATATATTTTTAAATACTTTTACTTAAAATTGGGTCTTTTCAATGTTACATTACAGTGCTAAAAACTATGAGATAACAATAGCTTAACTATCCTTAAAATCTCTCTTACAATGCAAAAATGTAGAGGTCCTATTTGTAGATTTTATTATCTTTAAACATTTATTTTTATCTACTGATTTTTGGGTTAAATGTGACCAAATTGACCTCTTCATGAGATCCCCCCATATTTAATAAGAAATAAAAAAAATTGCTTTCCAATTGAAAGCAATTTAAGTTTTAGCGGTGGAAGTTCTCACCTCCACACAGTTGCTATTGATGTCCCCATGAGCTGTATGGCACATGTATTGTTTAAACTGCTGCAGACTGTCCAGCACTGCCTGTTTAAGGAGTGCCCCCCGTTGCCGAACACAGCCCTCCTGAGGCAGAGAACGCAGCTCCTCTACACAGGACAGCAGACGTGTCAAATTTCCCTTAACTTGCTGGAGAAAAGAATGAGATGAAAGAATGAACAGGTTGGAAGACATTAGAACACAGATACTTTTATTTGTCTATTAAACACATAGTACCTACTGTATCGCACCTAGTCAAACATGGATACAAATACACACATACTCATCCTCACCACAAAGGGTAGAAGGCACTCCAGCTGTATACTGATGGCAAACACGCTAAGCAGTGGCACACGAACAGGTCCTGCAAGACTACTGGCCAGAAAAAAGAAATCTTCCAGGGCCTGACACAGAACAGTGCATGTCTCTGACCACCAGGGCGGCGATGCATCTACGATCAACACACGAGAAGGCTGTCTGGTAAAGGATGATGAACTGCATGCTTGGAGGTTAGAGGAAGAGCAGGATCTGTTTCTGGCACTCATGGTTCTCCTACACAGGAACATGAATATTGATGTAATTATACTGAACTGAAATCAAATCTAGAAATATCACAAAAAAAATGAAATAGGCATGTATTATACTGATTGCCTAATTTACAAGTTTTCCATGTCAATTGTCAGTGATGAATGTGGGTGTTTTGCTTTATTTGGGTGATTCATCTTTCCCCACATGCATAGGTAGAAACCTAAATAAGAGCAGACTAACTTTGTTAATCAAAACCCACTTCCACTTGTAACACCTGAGATCTAAAAATGTAATTAAGGAAGTGTTAGGAAATCTTTCATTAAAGGGACACTTCACCCAAAAAAATCTAAATATTGTCATCATTTGCTCACTCTCAGTCTCATGTTGTTCCAAGCCTGTATGAGTTACTTTCTTCCGTTGAACACAAACGAATATATTTAGCAAAATCTAGGTAACCAGTAGTTGACAGTAGATATTGACTTCCGTAGTATTTTTTTAAGTCATAAGTCAATGGCTACCGTCAACTGCTTGATTACCAACATTCTTCAAAATATTGTTTTGCTCAACAGAAGAAACCCATACAGGTTTCAGAACATATTAGGGTAAGGAAATTATGACAATTTTATTTTTTGAGTGAACTATCCCTTTAATTTCTCAATGTGGGAAAAAAGTGACTGATACCTCGTCTAATACAAAGTCACATTTCATGCTGGAACACAAAATGAATAGTCTACTTCAACAGAACAAAATGTCCGGTAATGTCACCGCAATAACTTAAGAGGGAACATTAGGCTTAATCACGTTCATTAATGTTCTTCTGAGAAAAGAAGAAAGACTGTAAAAAAAGAGACTCCTTATAAGTTTTTTTTTTCCAAAGCAGTAAAACACAAAGAGTGATATTGTTAACCATAGCAGGGCAGATGGGGCAAATTGGTTAAATAAGGCAGCAGCTCTCTGCAATCTAAGAACTCATCAATGCTATCCCACTTGACAAGAGAGTTCTTTGAGCGCACTAATGCTGAGCCTCGGGCCTTTCCCGCCGCTTAAGCACGACACAGGCGACAAAAGGCACTTTGTCTGCTCTAAAAACAGCTCCAAAGACTCACTGCCCTGAGATGAGCAGCAGATAGTGCTGATGAGAAAGCTGACGAAAGAGCAAAGCAGGTGTTACTTCAGTATTCATGTACGGTTCACTAAAAGTAACGTTAACGTCACTGGCAAGAATCAGTGATACGGGCACTCGCGCTCTCTTTCGGTCGGCTTCGTTTCAATAGGGCTTCGTTTGTTAAGCACTGTGAAGTAACAAATAACTATTTTTAATTTAAATATATGTATATTTACTCATTTACAAGGGCTGTATGTTACAAATATTTACCTGTCCTCACTAATGTGACCTAACGTAAATCTCGCGCTAGCTAACTTAAAAACTTCTAACGTTAACTTAGTTAACGTTACTAGAGGCTCCAAAATAAAGGCCTCGTTATTATTCTGATTCGAAGACTGAATAAATTTTCTACATGTAAGTTACTTTATATTTACCCTCCACTCGTTTCAGACCGCAGAATAACTTTCCACCGTTGGATTTGTTGCTGAAGCTTGAATCCCCAAATAGCTGCTAGTTATTTTGAGTCGGATCTTGTAAATGAATGATTCAAATTGGTGTGATTGAATCGGTCCTAGTGAATCGATCCTTCGCAAGTGAATCGTACATTTGAACCGGTTCATACATATCAAGAACTAATCTCATACCACGCGCCTCTCTGGAGGAATATAATATAATATAATATAATATAATATAATATAATATAATATAATATAATATAATATAATATAATATAATATAATATATTATATATTATATTATAATATAATATAATTAATATAATATAATATTATATAATATTATATTATGTTATGTTGTTATTACCTTTCTATTTAAATTTACGGACACTTTTAAAATTCTCATCGCTACTCCCCAGGTGCAATTTCACAACTCAAATTATGAAATCTAATCTGTGGTGTTCAGTTTCCTGCATGAATAAAATCAGTGATTTGCACAGGGATGGATGCAGACTCACTTACTGAAGCCTTAAGAGGCTTTAGCTGAAGGCTGTGTTCTGAAATCAGTACTGACACATGAAGACACATCACCTCTTCGTTATATGCAGGAATCAGCGTGAAACTCCCACATCTGTTCATTGGAGATAAGGGAAAGCAGGCAGAGGCTTCAATCCCAGTAGTGACGTTGTTACCGAAATTGGCAAAACGGAAATCCAAGCTTTGGAATGCTTGGGGACATTTCATCTCAAAACAGAGTGTCTACAAGTTAAGAAGGAAATGGGAACGCAAGCCATTTAAACATGAAGTTTGCTGAGATGTTTTGCATTCTGGGACTTACTTTGCCACTGTAACATGTGAGCAATTACCAGAAACAATTTAACAGCATTCCCGACGCCTCTCTTTAAATCCTACCAGAGCCGAACTCAGGTTCCCATGGCTTTAACCAATGCTATTTTTTTTGTCATATACAAGCACATATCTCACTTCTTCAGATGAACATCCTGTAGGGTCAAAACTGTTTCCAGAGAACTCAAACAACACTCACCTCTACCTGATGATTGCAAAGTCTGAACCTGTTTACAACACAACAAAATAAAAGTTTCACCTGTTATTTGAGTTATTTCCAGTGTTATTTTCTTATGCAAAACCATTATAATTATGGAACAGGGGGATAAAAACATCATGCTCAGAAGTTACATTTTCATAAATAAATTTTCCAGAATTGGCCCAATACTCTTTTTTTTAATGCAAATTCAAAATGTATTTGTTATATTCGGTAGAGAGTGGGGAGTCATTTTATCCACACTGTCAATTGTTTTTAAATATGCACAAGAAATATGGTTCGTGGTAAAAGTGAAAGTTTTTAAGTAAAAGTTGCAGGCAAAGTTACTTGCATATGTTTCCTTAATTTTATTACCATCTATTATGCAATAGTGCCCCTGAAAATGTCATGGAAGCATACAATATAGAAATAAAACCGAAAACATAATAAAAAGGAGGGGAGAATTATTTTGCATGACCTATATTTCATTCAACATTTTCAAATGATCAATGTTTGATTAGCTCTTTCCCGGTATACCCATAAGCTTCTTAGTCTAAAATCTGTTCAGCTGTCAACCCAATCACTAGATTTACATAAAAAAAATCTTGCCCCAGATGTAAAGAGAATAAAAGGTTGATCCCCACTCATTAAATTGTCTCTTCAGAGCACAGGTGGGGGATTTGTGACTTGCTTGATTAAATAAAGAAAATGACTTGACTGACTTGAGAATTAATGAATTGAGAATTAATGAATTGAGATTCGACTTGGACATGAACTGCATGACTCGACAATATATTTATAACATATGCACTACTTTAATGACAAGGCGATGTAGTTGTTGTGGAAAAAAGCACAGCAGCAATCGCCCTCACCTCTGCCATGTTTAAAGTTTATGGCCGTGCAACTTGGGAATTTCGGTATCAAAATTGGATATAAAAAATCCCATCTTCCCAGTGGTAAATATGACTTGATAAGTCGTAAATGTCCAATTTTTAACTAGGAAACTCGTATTTATGATCATTCCAATAGCACGTTAAGGCAGCATAAACATTACAAAAATTATGTATTCATGAAAGGAAATTTTCTGTATGAACAATTTGCAAAGCCAGGATATTGGACATGACCATTACAGCCTTGAACGTCATTCTCCACTTAAAAAAATAAATCTAACCTGTTTGTTATAATGAATTTGACTAATGTATAGAGACAATAATGTGCAAATCATGCTTCTTTATGCATAATTATGTTTATACATTAATATACGTAATTACGTATGTGTTCAATCTGTTGGCATGTGCTTCTTTGTAGTGTACTAAGTGACATCACCAACTACTGGCCTGGCATGCATGATACGGCGATTTTAGTCGTTTCTGTGGATCCGTGAACAGGGATCATTTGACAACAATGATTTCACGAGTTCACACTTACATATAATTTGAAGGGGTAAAGTTTAATGCGTATTTGGCGTACTGTCCGGAGGGAGGGCTCCGAGCTCGGAGTTCGGCCCGAACCCAGAGTACTCCCCCCGTATGTAAGTGTTTAAGACTAGAAGTGTGGAGAAGGGGTGGTGGAGGGATGCTGCAAAAACTGTCAATGGGATGAGGTGAGACTGCTGAGTGTATATACCTTTTACTATTGATTGCTGCGTTCTCTCCACTTGCGTTAATTATCTGAACGTGCTTCTCCCGAACCTTGTTAATAAAACATCATGTATGTACACGAAACCTTTCAAAAATGCAAAGAAAAAACGTTTCAGTTTTTAGTACATCATTTTTGTTTAAGCGTACCCTTAGTTTGTTTCACCTTGTTTTCATTTTCCCTTTGTTTCCAATGTTCCCGCTCTTCATTTGATTCCGTTGCAACTCATTGTGTTCACCCGTGTCTCGTTTAGCCTCGTTTAGCCTCGTTGTTTGGCCTGTGTCAGTTCTTTGTGTCTTCAATGTTAAAGGCTGGTTTGTTAGATTTTTAGTAGTTCTACCAGAAAGACTCGGGAGAATTATTTCAACAATCGCACATTTATTGACAGCTCAGCAAGCTGATAATATACAAATTCATTTGGCAAAGGCCCCGTCCGTAGTGCATAATCCGAGGGTATCGGATCTGCAATTCCTGCCTGAAGATGAAGGCAGGGGCGCAGCCGACCCCCTGCAAGGTGTGGGAAGGGACCATCCTGGTGGTGGTGGGGAGGATGGAGGTGAATGGAAGCGTCAGCATCTGCAAACTCAAACATGTGTAAGTACTGAGCTTTTATACAGTGAGCATGAGAATATGATTGGATAGAAGTGAAGCCAAAGATGACGTAGTAATTGAGTCTTCCCGGCAGAACTTATGCTAAAGCTTTCTTTTCTCCTGTAGTTCACCCTGGGTGTTTTGTTTTATTCAGTTTAAAGGGGTGGTTGAGTATGATTTCACTTTTCTAACTTTAGTTAGTGTGAAATGTTGCTGTTTGAGCATAAACAACATCTGCAAAGTTACAACGCTCAAAGTTCAAAGCAAAGGAAGATATTTGCTTTTAAAGAAAAGGATTACAACAAACGGCTGGTTGGGACTACACAAGGTCTTGAAACCCTTTTGCATTTGCAACTGACATTGTCCGGGAAGCAGACACACTCTGTCAGTTCAAATCTAGATAAAAACACATCTCTTTGGCCTACACATAACACATTATAGACTTCTATAATTCAATGTTAGGCTGCATAGTTTAGGTCAGCCGGAACCGGGAACACTTCCCATAAATCCTGATACATGGTACATCATAAGGAGGATATCATACGCTAATATTAGTCTCTCTGTTTAACCCGAGGTTTACTGCAGTCAAGTCAAGTCAAGTCACCTTTATTTATATAGCGCTTTTTACAATACAGATTGTATCAAAGCAGCTTCACAGTGATAACATGAAAATAATACAAAAAACAATTTCATCATCGTCCACCTTTAAGGCAGATCTATAATATTGTTGAATATTAAATGTCCCCAACTAAGCAAGCCAGAAGGCAAGGCAACAGCGGCAAAGAAACCAAAACTCCATCAGGTGACAGAATGGAGAAAAAAACCTTGGGAGAACCCAGGCTCAGTCGGGGGCCAGTTCTCCTCTGGCCAATGAGTGAACAGTGTATGAAGTTCAGAATGAATCAGAGTATTTGTCCAGTTCCGGTTGGTTGAAGTCGGAGTGGAGAAGAGGAGAGACTGGTTGACACTTTAGGTCAGCGGCGTTGTCGTGTCCTGGCGCTGGTCCTTCATCAGATCTGGATACGGCCTGGTTCCGGTGGACAGCGGTAAACCTCGGGATAGACAGAGAGACTAATTTTAGCGTAGACGCCATCCTTCTTATGATGTACCAAGTACCTCAGGATTTACGGGAAGTGTTCCCCTGTCCCGGGTGTTCTAAACTATGCAGCCTAACATTGAATTACATAAGTCTATAATGTGTTATGTGTATGCTAGGCCGAAGAGATGTGTTTTTAGTCTAGATTTGAACTGACAGAGTGTGTCTGCTTCCCGGACAATGGTAGGAAGACTGTTCCAAAGTTTTGGTGCTAAGTAGGAAAAGAATACCGCCAGCAGTCGATTTTGATATTCTAGGTATTATTAACTGGCCGGAGTTTTGAGATCGCAGTAGACGTGAAGGACTATAATGCGTTAAAAGCTTGCTCAAGTACTGCGGAGCTAAACCATTTAGTGCTTTGTAAGTGATCAGCAATATTTTAAAATGTATACGATGTTTAATAGGCAGCCAATGCAGTGTTGACAGAACGGGGCTAATATGGTCAAACTTCCTGGTTCTGGTAAGAACTCGAGCTGCTGCGTTTTGGACCAGCTGTAGTTTGTTTATTAAGCGTGCAGGGCAACCACCCAGTAGAGCATTACTATAATCTAGCCTTGAGGTCATAAACGCATGAACTAATTGTTCTGCATTATTCATATGACGTAATTTAGATATATTTTTAAGATGGAAGAAAGCGGTTTTACAGATACTATGACTTTCAAATGAAAGATTGGTATCAAAGAGCACACCCAGGTTCCTAACCGACGACGAAGACTTAACCCTCTGGGGTTCTTCGGCCCAAATGGACCCGAAACTTTTGAATAAACATTTTTCAAAAATCATAGCTTCATCGGAATGGTCCGAAATTTGGTAACTTTGTTGGTACTTGGTATATGAACACCCAAAAAAATTAGCGACAGGATTTGAATAGTCTAAGTGGTTGTAAAAAAAAATAGTCACACTCAAGACCTTCGGGTCCAAATGGTCCGCCATAGGAAATGAATGGGAAATTGGCAAAAATGTGAAAATACAGAGTTTTTTTGTGCGTACAATCTACAAATCAGCCACGATCCAGAAAAAAGCACACAACAGTGAAGGGGTGAATCTATAAAACATCAAGAGTGCAAAACAGACACATCCACACACACACACACACAAACACACTTTTATACACATACACACTAATAAATTCAGATTACATAAATCTATTTTGAATTTTTAAAAATCACAGCTTCTTCGGAATGTTACGAAACTAGGTGACTTTTATGGTATTAGGTATGTGAACACACAAAAAATATTGAGGTCATGATCCAAGCATGCTAAGTGGTCATCACACTTCTGCTCTTTGGTCAAAAATGACCCCCATAGGAAATGAATGGGAAATTGTCAAAAATATGAAAACACAAGAGTTTTTTTGTGCATACAATCTACAAATCAGCCAGGATGCAGAAAAAAAGGACTCAACAGTGAAGGGGCGAATCTCTAAAACATCAAGAGTGCAAAACAGACACACACACACACACACACACACACACACACACACACACACACACACACACACACACACACGCACAAATGAAAGCTAATTTGACTGTATTATAAAGTAAAACTGGCACTTCAAATTACCATTTAAACCAACCAAACTAACAAAAAAAAAAAGACAAAAATAGTCTTTGAGAATCTGTTATTATATTTTAAAATCAATAACCTGAAAAAAAAATTGGCAAATATGTGCAAAAATCACTAGAATTTGCAAGCCTTTCTACAGAAATCTGTAAATCTATCTAGTGGTAAAAATGTGCTATTGCGTGATAAAAATGCTCAGTGTATCCACCAGATGGCACCAATCTAATTTAAAAAAAAAATTCATGAGGCCTAGGCTTGACTCTAAAATGAAATACAGCTTTAATAAAAAAAATAAAAGAATTACATATATATAAAAAATGTATATTATATTCAATGGGAAAAAATGGGTCATAATTATTGCATAAATATTAAACCAACCAAACAAACAAACAAAAAAGACAAAAAATAGTCTTTGGGAATCTGTTAATAATATTTTAAAATCAACAACCTGAAAAAAAATTGGCAAATATGTGCAAAAATCACTAGAATTCGCAAGCCTTTCTACAGAAAGCTGTAAATCCATCTAGTGGTAAAAATGTGCTATTGCGTGATAAAAATGCTCAGTGTATCCACCAGATGGCACCAATATAATTTAAAAAATTGTTTTCATGAGGCCAAGGCTTGACTCTAAAATGAAATACAGCTTAAAAAAAAAAAAAAAAAAAATTACATATAAATAATTTTTTTATATTATATTCAATGGAAAAAATGGGTCATAATTATTGCATAAATATTAATTACAAATCATAAAATTATCTCAAAACACCAAAAAAGAAAAGAAAAAATATTATAAAAAACAAGTAAAAAAAAAAATTTTTACATTTTTTTTAATAAATATTATTCCCACCCTCCCGGACCATTTGGACCCGAAGGTCCTAAGTGTGACTCTGAAACGAAGGACACCAGAGTTAACAGAGCAGCCATCAAGTGTTAGACAGTACTCTAGGTTATTACGTGTGGAAGTTTTTTGTCCAATAATTAGAATCTCTGTTTTTTCTGAATTTAGTAGTAGGAAATTACTAGTCATCCAATTTTTTAAATCAGCTATGCATTCTGTTAATCTTGTGAATTGGTAAGTTTCGTCAGGGTGTGAAGAAATATACAGCTGAGCATCATCAGCATAACAGTGAAAACTAATGCCATGCTTCCTACTGATATATCCTAAGGGTAGCATGTATAGAGTGAATAGCAACGGTCCTAGTACTGAGCCTTTTGGTACACCATACTGAACTTTTAATCGATAAGACATCTCTTCATTTACTGCTACAAACTGATAATGGTCAGATAAGTATGATTTAGATTGCCAGCAGCCATATCACCCTGTAGCCCAAGACTGGTTTCCCACTGAAGCTAAGCGGGGCTGAGCCTGGTTAGTACTTGGATGGGAGACCTCCTGAGAAAAAACCAGGTTGCTGCTGGAAGAGGTGTTAGTGTGGCCAGCAGGGGGCGCTCACCCTGTGGTCTGTGTGGGTCCTAACACCCCAGTGTAGTGACGGGGACACTATACTGACAAAGAGCGCCGTCCTTCGGATGAGACGTTAAACCGAGGTCCTGACTCTCTGTGGTCATTAAAAATCCCAGGATGTCTTTCGAAAGAGTAGGGGTGTAACCCCGGCATCCTGGCCAAATTTGCCCAGTGGCCTCTGTCCATCATGGCATCCTAATCATCCTCCTATATATACTAATTGGCTTCATCACTGTCTCCTCTCCACCAGTAAGCTGGTGTGTGGTGGGCGTTCTGGCGCAATATGGCTGCCGTCGCATCATCCAGGTGGATGCTGCACATTGGTGGTGGTTGAGGAGATTCCCCCCTTCTATGTAAAGCGCTTTGAGTGTCCAGAAAAGCGCTATATAAATGTAATGAATTATTATGAATTAATTATTATTTAAACCATACTAGTGCAATTCCACTCTAATGAGAGCTGTCTCAGTACTATGGTATGGTCTAAATCCTGATTGAAAATCCTTGCAGATATAATTTCTTGCTAAAAAGGAACATAGTTGTGAAGATACTGCCTTTTCTGGTATCTTTGACAGAAAAAGTATTCGAGATCGGCCTATAATGAACTTAACCCTTCAGTAGGCCTACAAGATTTACTGTTCTTTGACCTCATTTTCTAGCCCACTGGATGGCCTTCTGGGTGATTTCATCAGCTCCAGATTGAGTCTCTCTCTGACAAGGCCATGGCCTTGCCAAAGATGTGTAATTTGGGTACAGATGTCTGGGTGGATTTTTCTGTACTTTGGGCATTTTTTGCAATCTTATATTTTAAAATAATAATAATTATTATTAATACTTTTTATCCTTAAAGGTGGTGTGCTTACGCTGTGTGCTTACGTGCAGTGCTTTTTACTTTATCAATTATTTCTGTAAGAAAATTATATATTAGGAGACAAAAGTGCATTACATTTTGCTTTAACTATCTGTTATGTAGTTGTGGTGCTTGTTTTTTTCTGAACACATATGGAATAGCTACTGCATTAAAATATGTCAGATTGTAACCTTGCTGCTTTGAATAGCTCTATATAGAGTGAAAAGAAGCGCTAACAGGAGTGCCATACAACTAGGGAGCTAAAGGGGTTCCCCTCATTATCCTATTCATGAGTCCATTGCATGCTGCTTGATTATGTTGTGAGAGAATGGAGGTGAGAAGGCAGAACCAAAAGGAGAATCTTCACACCTCTTCCAATAAAAAAAAGTACTTCTGTATGACAAAAGCTTTTGAGACTTGTCTTTTTATATATTGTCTAAATGGAAAAGACATGTAAATACAGTGCTCAAATTTTATCCCAAAATTGCAGTGCTCTGGTTTTCCGTTGTGTTTCTTTTTCAACCACTCTATTCACTCTCCTCAGAAATCAAGTGCCTTTGAGAATCAAGGGTCTTCACAATTGCAATTGGTGCAAGTATTTTTTTTTAAACCTAATCCAGTCCTGTTGTCATGGAAATGGTCCTCTCAAATAGACCTTTTGAAAAGTCTTGCATGAAAGATGATTTTGAGGGGGTTGGATTTGAGTCGTAATCTTCTCAAAAATGACGGTGAGAAAAGGTGTAAAACCGACTGGTGATTGGGGCTTTATTTTGAAATGCAGAATTTGCATGTTCTCACTCAGAATATAAAAGCCTCCTTTTCCCCAAAAATGTTTTCATTTAGTGAGATGGCACTTGAGTTCAGAATGATTTCTGAAATTCTAAAATGTCATTCTGAAATATGTTACTACAAATACTGTAGCCTACTTTTAAAATGATAATTAATTTAATTGTCATTGAATAATTTACTTTAGGCTATAATATGATAACTTGACCATAATAATAAAATTTTTGCAATGAACAAATCAAAAGTAATTTAAATAGCTCAACACTGTTTCAAGTGGTTTCCCCAAATTCAACAGAAAATGCAACTTTTAATTACTTCTTAGTCTCAAAATGATTTTACACCCTCAATAGAATAGCCTACCTCAAAACAGCACAAATCTGCAAAACAGGTTTTGTTTCAAGCACACCTGATGCAACTAATCAAGGGCTTCATTATAGTTGCACCAGGTGCACACAACTTGGTGGCAACAGGCACTGAGGTTTCAGCCGGGCAAAGTATACTGGCGCATACTAAAGGCCAATTTTTACTTCTGCGTCGGGTGCGCGCAGTAGGTACGGCGTAGCATACGCATAGACGTGTGCCATACGCCGTACCCTGACGCGCACCTCCTAAAAAAATTTAACTACACGTCGAAACGACGCGGACCGCAAGATCTGTGATTGGTCGGCTTGGTAGCATTGCGTTTCCTCCTACGCATTTCCGACGTGTTCTTCTGCACCGCCATTTTTAAATTCAGAAGTTCTGTAAATTCAGAAATTTCACTAAAATTGACTGTTTTTCCATCTCGATAAGCTCCAGCTCCAACATGATCCGCTCTCTATCAGTCGCCATTGCTTGTCGTAGCCAAATCAAAACAGCCACGAGGAATCTATACACAGTGGAACATTAAAACCCGCACCCGGCGATGTAACTGCAGAGCAACGCAGACATAAACGCAGAAGTATAAATGCTCACGACAGCGTCGCCTACGTGCGTAGCCTACGACGTACACTACGGCGTACACCCGACGCAGAAGTATAAATCAGCCTTTAGGGGGCTTTCACACTGGGCTCGTTTGCTGCGGTCCAAGCCCGAGCGCGATTGAACACTAAATCAGTAAATCATGAACACTATCATCCCTTACATGTGTTTTATTTGACTAAATACATAATAATCAGCTAAAACGCATGTGCAGGTCACTTTACTTCCTGAACAAGGCGCACCTGAGTCTGTGATCCTTTCACATTCACGCGCCTCTTCCAGGTTGTCTCAGGTTCGGGGCCCAGTGCGCACCCGGGTCCGCATGACGGCGTTCACATTAGCGATTTTTTATGCGAACCGTGCCCCATTCCAAACTAAACTGCCAGTGTGAAAGCACCCTTAATGCATCCCAGAACTCCAAGACCTACACTACCAAAAGCACAAGAAAAGTCGTCTCCAATTTGCTCAAGATCATATAAATAAGTATTGGGAATTTTGTGGAGCGATGAAACAAAACTGGAACTTTTCAGCTGTACGGATCAGTGGTATGTAGAAGAAGAATACATTACATGCTGAAAAGAACCCTCTGCCTACAGATATCCTCTGGCACTGGAAACCTGCAGCGTGTGGAAGGCAAGATGGATTTATTGAGATATCAGGAAACCCTAGTAGAAAACGTCATGCCGTCAGTGAGGAAGCTGAAGCTTGGGTGTCATCAACCCGATTACTTTATTTATCGTTCATGTAAACACCGTGTTCGAATTCATCAATCGGATTGATTTCATTCCGATTGAACCAAAAGGTGTCCATGTAAACGTATAATGATCCCAAGCATATACCTCAAATTCCACCAAGGCTTGGTTGCAGAAGAAGTCCTGTTGCCATCACAGTCACCTGACTCGAACCCCATACAAAATATCTGGTGGGATTTGAAGATGGCAGTTGCAGCACACAAACCCAAGAATATTACTGAACTGGAGGCCATTACTCATGGGCTAAGATTCCTCAGAAACGCTGCCAAAAGCTGGTGTCTGGTTTTACATCTTGTTTGCAGCAGGTCATTACAGTAAAAGGGTGTAGAATACCCTAAGTACTAAAAATGCTTGCCATGAAGGTGTTGAATAATTTTGAGACTGCAGAAGTCATTACAAGTTGCATTTTCAGTTGAAACCACTTGAAACACTTGTATTGTGTTGAGCTATTTCAATTACTTTTGTTTGATTTGTTCATTGCGAACAACTGAAAGTCTGTACGTTTTGACAATAAACCTGATTTGCAATGGGGGTTGAATAATTTCGATTACAACTATATATATATATATATATATATATATATATATATATATATATATATATAATATCTTTGTAACATAATTTTAGTGTTTCACAGAAGAAAGAAAATCATACAAGTTTGGATAAAAAGAGGGAGAGCAAATGATTTTGTTTTTGGGTGAACTATTTACTACTATTTCCTTGATCTCACTGACATATGTTGCCTTTGAACTTCAACTATCAATACTTGACATTGTGGAAAGTTCTGTCGAAGGGTGTGTGATTTTTCCACAGCTGTTTTCCTGGTAATCTGGTTTCTAAACAGGCTCAAACCAGTGGCCACATGGAACAGCACCCCTGTGGACAGTAAGTGACATGGTTGACACAGGAAGTGTGCTAGTCATTGCTCATGACGTAGACCGATGTGTTTGTTTTTATTCACTGAAATATATTACTCATTTTTCCTCTTAAGAGAAAAACAGAATTGCATCATCGGTTCAGTGTTTTATACAGTATGATGTGCTTTTCTTATCTCGACTTTCTTTCGTTCTGCTTGAAAGCATCCAACAGCTCTGGGGTCCAACGGTTCAATCACTTCGCAAAAAAGTGTTGCTTTAATGTTCTCTATAATTCACAGCCTTATCTGCCATGTCTCCTGAGGACTCTACAAGCCTGTCTCAAGAGATGATAAGAAAATGTTGGCTGGGGAACCTGACCTCTGAAGTCCTTCTTTTGTTCAAACTGTGTTCCTGATTGAAATATGGAGAATGAGAGCAGCAGGGCATGGCTAATGACTAATTTCTTTTCTGAAATGGGGCACGACATGTGATGAATGCACTGCAGGTACAAAACACAATGCAAAGCACATTTGAAATAGGCATTATGCAAACTATAGATACGGAATTTGTTCAAAAAAGTCTAAGTGCCTATGACATGCGAGCAGTTCTCTTTCTGAATGAAAAGTTTCTCTCTGCTTTCATTTCCCCCACCCTATTTTAAAAGAGTAGCCTTGTTGCTTGAGGTACAGGAAGCAGGTAGCGGAGATGTGCGGCCTCAGGTCAGGAGGAACAGAAACAGGATGTAAAGTCCTCAAAGTGGCTTTTCCCTCTGTAAAAACAGTGGAAAAGAAGTGAAACTGTACTGCCAGGAACCCTAAATGTGCCAAACTAGCACTACTAGAATGTTACAGGTTCTTGTTGTAGCTATATGGGCAATTTCACTTGAACCATATAAAAGACCCTTTGAACATCAGAGTGGCCAGTGGACTTAATGTGCATTGTGTAATATCATCATGATTCATGAACATTGTTATCGTAGGAAGCTAATTAAGTGAAATAGTATAAAGGCACGGACAGGTGCAAGACAGTGACGAAAAAGTGTTCAGTGCACCTCTGTCAGGCTTTCATATGGCAGACATTTAGGCATTTTAAAATATATTTATAAAATATTGTTGTCACGGTTGTCATTGTTATGCTATGTTTACTTTTTATTTTCATGGACTTATAGTTGTTTCTCTTCAGTCACCTGTTCCCTTTGTTCTAGTTTCCTACCAATAATGGACATTCATTAACGAGCAGACCTGTCTGAAGTAAGTTCATCACCATGTTTATTTAAGTTCCTTATATACTTTTATTCATTGTAGAGTATTGTTTTATGGTTCACAGTTACATTTGATCTTGTTGGAATACTGCTTTTGTTTTGTGTTAGTCAAGTAAGTATCTTTATTTGAACTTAATCATCATTTTCTTTATCCTTAGTGGGAATACCCATGACAGAATATAGCCGCCTTGAATACTGTATATACCAAAAAGAATAAAGTCCATCAACTTTGTGCTAAGGGCAGCAAGGAATCTAAGGGAGGAAAGATTGTTTTTATTTTCAAGGGTGGCCGTAGTTTAGTGGACTTTGTTGAGGAGTGTTTTGATGTGGGTTGGACGACGACATCTGCTTCCTGATGCCCAAGGGGGACACCAGCTGGAGTTTAGAGGATTACATAAACTTTACTCTGTGGGTAGACTGATCCTCCGTCACTGTAGGTAGTAAATCTAAGCATGACAGAAGGTCAGACCAAACAAGATGAACACAGCAGGATTTTTCAATTACTCCCCTGAAGATTTTCTCCTCTCCTTTTCACAAGATGGCTGTCCCCTGGAAGACTACGTGAAGAAGTTCCTCAAGTTCCGCCACCTGGTGTCCTGGAGTGATGGCCAAGATCTGCAAAGCCCGCCAAGGTCCACAAGCCCGAGCCCATCGCAGACCCAGAGCCTGCAGAGTCTGTCCAGGAATGTGAGCCGGACCCAATGTCCATCCTGGAGCTCGAGCCTGAACCAGTGTTCGTCCTGGAGCCCAAACATGCACTCGCCATGCAGAGCTGTCCCAAACGGGGACGGGGCCCAGTGCGAGGTATCTTAAGTGCCCCCCTTGTTCCATTTATGATTGTGGGGGGGCCTTAAGGTTGCACCGCCTTAAGGATGGCCCTGTTGCCATGAGCAGGAAGGATGAAGCATGAAGTTGGTTCAATCCTCCTTCGTCTCCACCGTGGTCTGTTATCCCTCAGATTATGCCAGGCTCCCTCTTCACTCTGACCCCACCATGGTCAGTTATCCTCGACCATCCAGTCCATCAGTGTCACCATGAATCTTCGGCTCTGCGTGGGTCTCTCCACCTCCATCAGCTCCACCTCAGCCAGGCAGGCTCCTGGCTTCACCTTGGCTCTTCCCTCCATCAGTTTCGCCTTGGGCCTTCGTCTTGCTGGCACTGCTCTAAATCACACTATGGCCCCTCACTCCTGCATTTCCTCCCTGGCTCCTCCCTCCCTCCTCTCCCCTTTGGACTGTTCTGTCAGCCCTCTCCTGTTATGGCGTTGTGAGCCACCGTACAGGAGAGAGTAGTGTCACGAACTGCATTTCCCATCATCCTCCCTGGCACCTAAACATACGCACCTGGAACTCATCTAGCCCTCATCACTAGCACTAGAGCACACACACTCCCACAGTCATTGTCTGACCTTGTAAATTTGAGGCTTGGTGTAAGATATACATTTTCCTTTCTTATAAAATGATATTTTGAAAGACCAACTCTTAATCGCCATTTCCATGGTATATTCACCATGGGATGTAAGCAAAACTGACTGTAAAAGACTCATCATTAGCCTTGTGCTTCAGGCAAACATCTATTTCCACAGAAAACAGATGGGCATCTGTGGTGCTCTGGAATGTTGAAAAAATAGTCATGCCTACAAACTTAAATGTTTTCTTTATGGAAATGAACTTAAAAGCATGGAAGAATGACAAACTTCAGAAGTTATGCCCTCACTTCTGTCATGTGCGCTTGCAGAAATAAAATGGCAGAGAGAGAGACTGGTACTAAGAATTCTAATGCAGTGTCACATCGCACCGTTCTGCCAGCAAGCTGTGAGGCCTTATGGTTCTTTCAGAGAGATTCATGCTGGTACTGTGGACGTGTCTGGTCAGGCTTGGCTGCACAGATGAGGGAGGCAGTCGAGCTTCCTCTCCTTCCTCCTCCTCTAGTGACTCTCACCGAGACGTCTCCCTGTAAGGGTCTGTCAACTTTACCTGCCCTAGATATAATTAGAGAGGCCTTTTTAATATTGCAGTATTTTTTTACATATAGGCTTAGAGTGGATTTCTTCATTGTATTCAATGTGAAATAGACAATGTGCTGTGATTTTATTCCTCACTCTCTGTGTTTAGTTACTGAAGTCTTTAATTAATTTCCTGAATACACACTGAATACTGAGAGCAGCTAATTCAGTATCTGTTTAGTAATCTCTTCCCTTGCACCCTCTTGTAGATCTGCAGCAGTGCAGTCATTTCATAGCTGTCACAAAGTAGTTATATACCCTCTGGCAGTGGTTCTCAACTTTTAGGCTCCAAGGCCTCCCTATGTCCAAGAAAATAGCCCCTTCTATGCTGATTTGTACCTCTGGTATGTCTGTTGTAATAAAATAATTAAACTCAAAAATATGATACTAGTTTAATGTTGTACATCTTTATTTTAGTGGTTTATTTTTTGCATTTCAATTAAGATTATATTAATATATATATAAGACATGTTGGGGCCCCCCTGGATGTTTGTTGAGACCCCATAGTGTGCCCCAGCCCCTGGTTGAGAGCCACTGTTTATATGGGTGGTTTATACCACTTTTCTTTTCAGTCTAAATATACTATAATATCAAATATGTATATAGACTACAGTATATGTGCTATAAAATATAAAATACTTACAAGGCCAAAATCATTTAAATGCTTCTATTAAAAGGAAAGATGTTTGCATTTCTGATGTTTATAGGCCATTAAAGCTCACGATTTTATTAAATTTGAAAGTAAATGATCAGACTTTACATAAAATTACAGAACACAATCAATCGTTTAAAACCTTTAAGGTACTACAAAGGTATTACAAAACGTATTTATTTATTTATTTATTCATTCAAGACTCGCTTTTCTAACAGATTCAATCCAAACCATTCAATTCTAGTGACTTTGGAAGTCATATTTATTTATTTATTTTTAAAATACATATTAAAATACATATTTATTGATGATAACTACATTCAAGCCACAAACAATACCAAATTAGAAGAGATAAGCATGCATTATTTTAGCATTATATTATCAAATCTGTGGCTAGTAAATTAGATCTGGAAAACGGGATGTCCTCATTCAAATGATACAAATTCACAAACTACTGTACACATTATCACAGCGATAAGTGCTAGCCTTGTACATTTTACAGCAAAACTTTACAGGGGCTCGTTGTTTTGCCCCAGTAAAATTGTACTGATAAATAAAAGGGTCTAGCAACTCCCCTGGGACAATTCACCTATTCCTCAGGATGTGCTGCCCTGCTACCCACTGAAACGTCTACTTTTGTGCAATGATCCATTGTGGTAAGCTTGTGGCAATTGTAGTAAATGAATATTGGCATTTGGTTATGTATCTTCTTATGCCTTGCCATTACTGTTTAAGATAAAAATAGCTATTGTCACTCTCTCAGATAAATATTAAAGGATAATTCCGGTATTTAACACCTTGAGTCTATATTGTAGTTTGTTTTGGATGAACAAGAGTGGTGGACAAATTTTTTTTGACAATGGTTCCTCTCTCGAGTTTTTGACTATAATAGAATTGGCCATGGACCCATTTAACATTGGAGTCAATGGGCATGTCCGAAAATGTCATTAAAACAGCCAATAATGTTCGTTTACAAAACTGTTAAACTCACCGAGTGGTTAGTGGTGTTCGTTGATGATTATAAACAATATATCGTCGCAATATATGATTCCAATCCGTTTATTTTGCTATAGTGGAACTATTTTTCAGACACTTCACAACCGTGTAACTTCCGCTCAATATTTGAATCTGAAGCGTTAGCACACTTCCGACCACTTGATGGCGATAACCGATGTTTATGTCTCGCGAGACACTCATGGTCACAGTCGAGTTCAACTTCATATTGCACTGGTCAGTGGTCACGTCTTTCAATATGGTTAGAATTTGTGCGGTAAAAAACTGCGGTAAAGTTACTAAAAAAATTATTGTTTTCGCTTATACTCTCCCGGAGCACAGTTGCTCTGCTCGCTAGCCTTATGAGAAACGGAAGCGAGCAAAAAGACTACATCGACCAAATGTAAACAGCCCCCTTTCAGTTTCCGGTAGCGCATTTATAACGAGCTCGGTGAGTTGCACAGATTTGAAAACTAATGTTTAAGGTTGTTTTAATGACATTTTCGGACATGACCATTGACTCCAATGTTAAATGGGTCCATGGCCAATTCTTTTATAGTCAAAAACTCGAGAGAGGAACCATTGTCAAAAAAATTTTGTCCACCACTCTTGTTCATCCAAAACAAACTACAATATAGACTCAAGGTGTTAAATACCGGAATTATCCTTTAAGGGTACAGTAGCTTATATTTAGCTATTGTCAGGTTTCCCAGGTATTTTTAAATGCCCTCACTGGGCATTGTTTTATAGGTCACTAAAGTTGCCAGCGATGATGCACTCAGTCATCTGTGTATTTACAACCCCAAGAGCTGTTCAATCATTTATATTCACCCAGTGTCAGCGAGTACTTCTCTCTTCTCTTTTTCTTTCTCTCTTTGTCTCTCTTCTCTTCTCTTCTCTTCTCTTCTCTTCTCTTCTCTTCTCTTCTCTTCTCTTCTCTTCTCTTCTCTTCTCTTCTCTTCTCTTCTCTTCTCTTATCTTCTCTTCTCTTCTCTAGAAGAGATTCTCTTAGAGAACATAGGTGCAAACACTTACCATAATCAGGACTATGGAAACTATTAAATAAGTTTCATAAAATGTAAATTTGGGGTGACTTAATTCCATCAAATGCCCAAATTCGGAAAGCATAAAATGTATAAATAGAACAAGACAAACAGAGTGAGCTTACTTTGATTAAATTTAGCCTATTAGTGCCAGAAACAGCAAGAAGGCATTGCATCGCTTGGATCTCTAAGCCCATATGGCCAGGAGCCAGTCTCGCTGACGTGACATCATAGAGCCACAGCAGTGCACAAGCTTTTGTGTCTGTTCTAGCTATACGTCTCCATGGCTTCATTGTCCTGTGCTATTATTTGAGTTCTCCCTGTAGGCTTTGGCTTTTTACCATTGAACACTGCACAATGGAACCTGCTGTCAGGACCAGAAATGTCTTTTCTTTTTTTCTTTATTTACATTGTTAATTCTGGGTCACATGCATAATCTCTTATTTATACCACAAATTGTGAATACCATGAAATCAACAAACATGTTCAGTTTTTGGTTTGGTTTTACTGTGGATGGAGCTGTACAAGGTGAGAAAACAGCTCAGACTCTCCCTTGCCAATTAAAAACCTAGGGCCCAGTTTTAGGGTCCTGATGGACATACGGTTTACTCAGCATTGAGTAAGTGGATTAGTTACCTCCCCACTTGGAAAAGTAAAAGGAGGGAAATAGAAATCAGGCCATTAATCCTATTGTACGAGAAGAGGAGTGAAAGAGAGAGGAAGAAAGCACGAAAGAGCGCCTTTGTGTCTCCATCAGATAGAGAAGGTCAGCTTTTCAAGGAAAAAGTGCTGCACTTCACTGTCTCTGCCTATGAGTTACAGAGGATTGGGAATGCTTTTGATAACCAGAGAGAGTGAGAATAAGATTTCCATTATTATGCCTCTATGGGTGGTTCAATTATTTCTTCTCTCCAACAAAGTGTTTTTCAGATTCCCGCTTTCTTTCTGCTGCGATTCAACCACCACAGATGTCTCTCATTCACTTGCTCTCTCAGTTTTCATAAACTTTCATAAAAGTAAAGATTTTCTCATCAACGCAATGGGGAGAAGATTTATATCTTAAAATGACTTTAAATTGATGGGTCATTTTCCATTGACAGAAATGCTGTATTAATGTAATGTTGTGGTGATATTGTCAATAATGAGATCAAAAAGAAAACATATTTATTATATGTATCAAAGCCATCATACTGACCTGATTTTCTAGCTCAACACTGTTAAAATTACATTTTTTTTTAAATCGTGATTTACTCACCCTTGTGTTGTTCTGAGCCTACTTATTGAAATCCACGATCATTTTATTAGCTAAATATTTCACCACTTACTGGTGCGTTCAAGTGAAACTCAATCACAATTCCATGTCTGGTCTAAAACTCAACTGCCCTCATATTTTGCTGCAGGACAACAATTGTGAGTACATTTTCAGTCACCTTTGCAGGAATGTAATATGAAGATTAAACAAATTAATATTTATATTTTACAACACTGAAAGTGAATATAGCAGGCACACATACAGGTATATCTATCAGTGCATTATTTGTGACATGACATTAGTAAACGTGTTACCGTAATCAAATACCTTCATTTTCACACTACAATGCGAAAACTGCATCTTCAAAAAGCTCAGTTTTCTCAGGACAAAAACATTGCCTCAGTGTGGATTGAAGGCAAAAACGTAGAGAAAACCTTTGTTTTTTAAAGCCTTTATTTGGATTAGTGTAGACATAGCCTTAGGGTCCTATAACGATATGAAACGCAAGTATCAAACGCGAAATGCAAGTAACTTTGTGGACAGATCTCGGGCGCTGTTGCTATTATACCGGCGAGATAAATTACTCTTGCACCCGATGCAAATTTAAAATTTAAAATGGATTGGTCTGAAGTAGCTACATTACTCATAGGTGTGGCTTGGGTGTAACGTGCAATAAACCAGTCAGAGCGTCATCCCACATTCCCTTTAAAAGCTGACACGTTTGTTCCATGGCACATTGCTGTTATAATAGTGGATTTGACAGGCGCAAACCAGGAACGGTTCACAGCCGAGGAGACCGACGTTCTCATCAGGGCCGTAAAAGACAGAGAAGTGACATTGTATGGGGATGGGAGAATAATAAATATGTCCTTATATGTATCTTGCCACTATTGGTCAAAAAGGTTTGATCCGTCATTACTAAAATTAGCTTGAATAATTTGGGTAAATGTGTGCTAGCATCTTCATGGACACCACAATGATTTCCCTCGTGTGGTAATATTTTTCCTTGTAATTATTTATGGTTTGCAAAAATGGGAACTGTCTGTGTAGATGAGAGAAGGAAAGTGTATGCACGTTGTGCACACGCTACATTATGGCCAAGCATGCGCCCTTAAAATAGCATCTGAATAACGCACCACTGACTTTAGAGGTTTTTCCTGCTGTGGTGGAACTGTTTTCTGAAACTGCAAAATAGCACCAGGGAACGTTTGCGCCAGAACACGTCTCCTCTTTTCGCTGAACTGCCCCCGGGAGCGCAAGTTCATTCCCTAATTTACCGACGTGCGTCTGTGGAGCATACATGCCAACCCTCACGATTTTTCCGGGAGACTCCCGAATTTCAAAGCCCCTCCCGAAAATCTCCCGGACCGACCTTTCTCCCGAATTTCTACCGATTTCCACCTGGACAACAATATTGCTACACCATCCGTCACTGGGCGCCGTTTCAGACCGAACAATAATAAAGGTTACACACCTAGAAGTCAAGCGCGGCAATCAGAACGGAAAAAGAAGCAGTCTATGCGCTGTCAGAGCCGTCTATGGGTTTGCGAGCCTCCGCTGCGCGCGCCTCCCCACGAGGCATTTATACTTCGCGCTCGCCGGTGTACTATTCTTTGAAAAGACAGGGTGCGACTCTGTGTAATTGTCCTCTAAATCATCAGGAATCAGCGGTGAGAAGAAGTCAGGTACACTCGTGAATGTTTATTTTAGTACACTTTAGTAGGCTACACCACACTACGAAAGAATCGTGCAAAGCAGTAAAACAGATTATTCCTTGTGACATTAGAAAAAAAAAAAAATGGATATGAGAATGTAATCTACAACTAAATTAACGTTATTTTACATAATTTCTATGTTTTTATTTAGTTTTGTCAACCTTTTTATAAAACATGGCCATTTTTTTATTTCAAGGGCTTATGTCTGCTATTGTAGGCTCATTTAATTAATGTAAGCAACTAACATTGCTTACACCCCCCCCATCCCCCCAACTAACATTGCTCAATCCCCCCCAAGTCAAGATTCAGTATAGTGACTTATTTTTTTTGTGTTTCCCACACAAAGTGTGCCTCGAATCGATTATAATAGGGCGCTTTTGCATCCCTTTTTAACTTGATAGCTCCATTCATTAATTGTATGGAAAGAGCAGTTCAGTTTTCAGAATTTTCTTCTTTTGTATTCGAGAGAGGAAAGTCATATTGGGTTTGGAATAACAGGAAAGTGAGACAAAATTATGACAAAATTATGGGGGGAATGTTAATTTAAGGTGAGAGCCTGGACTGAAGAAATCTGATTGTGATAAAACAAACTTTCATACACAACCATAAATACAAAGTTTTGCCTGGCAACTCTGTTAATGAATCATGTCTGTCATCCTCATATTGTCGCTGTAAATGTTTATGTAAATGCAAATCACGTTGCACAGAATGATGCTGCATAAATATCGAATTGTTCTGTGTGTCTTTTTTACGGATGTTTAAAAGGAAATACACATATTAATCATACAATGTTAATCCACAGCCAGTGCTTTGTCATTATTTCCTATCCAGCCTGTTTTGAGACAACAAATTCCACAACTTAGTGATCATTTCAACTCATATGTCATTATTAATCGGACAAATCCAACCTCTAAGACAATTTACAGCAATTGTCGAGGAAGAGATTTGAAACTATTAGAAGGAAAGACTGACCTGATCTTAAATAGATTCTGATTTTATTTGATTGATATTCTTTTTAGAATGCAAATATTGA
Source organism: Phoxinus phoxinus (assembly GCF_949152265.1). Classification (NCBI taxonomy): domain Eukaryota; kingdom Metazoa; phylum Chordata; class Actinopteri; order Cypriniformes; family Leuciscidae; genus Phoxinus; species Phoxinus phoxinus. Next base: position 17,966,825 of record NC_136877.1, on the reverse strand, counting down.
AGCCATGTTGTCAACAAATCCATTACAATCCTCAACAAAACAAAATACATGCAACCACAATGCGCAAAACAAAAAGCCTTTACTGTAAAATGAATCTCTTTAAAAGGAACTTCTAAAACAGGAAACACCTTTCTCGTGTCTGTCAATATACTTTTCTTTTTTGTCTGAGTTATGGATTAGGCCACCATATAATCAACTCTCTGTATAGGTCACTCAATATTTTGTGAGTGATGTCCTCGCTCCAGCAGTGAAGCCGCTATCTCTAAACACATTCAGAATGTCTGAAAGCAATAAATGCCAACAGGCTTTTTATCATGTGATCGTTCACAACACCCTGTAGCACTTTACAGATTAGCTCTTTACAGGGAATTTGCCTTTTTGTCAGGGAATTTGTAGATAAATATTTTATACATAAATGTAGTTATATTTGACAGAATTGCAGTGATGAAAGAGGTACAGTAGGCCTAAACAGAATTTAAAGGTGTATGTTGCGATGCTGAGGCATACATTTGGATAAAGTCTAAATTAATTAAACATCACCTTTTTCTTTAGACACATGACCCATGTTTTTTTACTTTTTAATCTATTTTTGTTTAAATTATAATCCTGGATTTACTGGTCTTAATCCAAAATAGAAGTGATCAGTACTGTCTGGATGGTCTAGAGGCCCAGACTGTCTGTCTTGTCTCATTACTCCTGTTTTTTTCTTTTTTTTCTGTTTCTCTGCACAAATTAAACTGTTGTTGACATCAAACATATTATCAGTTGATCATTTTTGGCAAAGGGAAAGATAAAGACTGAAGCAAGAACAATCAGTATACAAGTATAAACATAAATATTTTAACATTTAATGTGGTTGTTGTCATTACTATTGTCCCATTTTCTTCAACAATCGTGACATCTCTTAATTTTTCCAATGGGGATTAGAGATCCCTGCTGAGGTAGATCTTAGTTTAAGCTGCATGATCACCAGCAAGACACTTTTACTAGATTGAATGTGGAATATCTCTCTGGTACTCTAATCTTTGTCTATGATAACAGCTTTACTCAATATTATCTTTAATGTCCTTAATATTCTGTTAACATGCATAACATTCATTGTTTGCATCCCCATTAGCTCGCATGTTCTGTTTGGGGTCTGAGAGACAAACACAAATGACATCATTAACATTGAAATTGTTGATTCGTCATGACTTTTCCTAATCCTAGTTGATTATTCATAATATTTCTACTTAAAAATAGGCATCTAATGTTCTCTGTGAAACATTTTACATTTCTTATGTCAGAGAATAAAAGTCACTCTCCAGATGTTTCTATCTGCTATAACAAATAGATTAAAGCTTCAATAATATCTAATGAAGGGTTTGATTAAGTCAGAGATTAATAAAATAATTTAAAGGCAAGGTGATCTCAAATATAGGATTAGGTATTGAGCCCAAACACAAAGGACATACTAGCCTACAGTCAATCTAAAATTAAAGTTTTTTAAAGTAGAACTCAAGAGCTCTTACTGAGCAACTAAAAATGAGGCAGGTTCTCACATATTCAGCCGTTCTGTGTTTTACTCTCACGGTGCTTTGCTTTGATCTGAACCAAGAAGAACAAAGACAAAAATTAGGTCAAGTTGATAGGGAAAAAGTGACGTTAGATCTTTGTTTGTATGTAAACATAGTCTATTGCGGGAAATGGTTTGCAGTAGGCTATTTAACACTACACAGCTGTTTAATTTGACCACACACGTCTAAGCCCGGTCTCATTTATCATTTGCCAAGTCATTGCTTTGTATAGGCCTACCTTGTATTTTGGATCCAGAATAGAGTTAATTACCATGAAGAGAAAAGATCATGACATTAAAGACAGCTATAGCTGGTTGTTGCTGTTATGCTAATGTTAATATGTCCTTTTGTAATGTAGCCTACTAGTCTCTTTTAAAATCTCACTTCTTATTTTATAATTCCTTTAAATACGATCCATCATATCTCACAACATATGCCTTGAGGTCAACATTACCAAAAATATTCCCTACAGAATAGAGACGTCAGCAGCTACCACATGTGCTAATGCAATCATCCCGTCATACTGGGTGGCAGCTTGCTCTCCCAGCCCCACTCACAGCCAGACAGTCTCCATATGATGCCATAGCTACGCAACACCTGATGCCCCCCACCTGTGTATTTGCAATGCCTTTTGTGCTATTCCGCCATCTTGGCTCTGCAGGGGGTGGCTTGCAGTATTGGCTTTGAGCCAACATGGTGGCAGATGGATCGTCTGCTGCTGGCCTTAGGGTCCTAAAGCCTCTTGGATTTGACACATTCAAGGCCAAGCAGCCTCTGGTTAAACGTCTCACAGTTTACAGTGTGTACATGCAGTTGCCATGGCAACCAAGAGATCAGCCATGCTGAAGAAAAAGAAAAGATTTCTCTACATATATAAAAATGTTTATACCAGCTGTTAGGATATAAGGGTGGTGGGGGTGATGGTTCTCAATTAAACCAGCAGCTTTAGTCATTATTTAAATTATGATATTGAAGCACACACATGGTCTTCATCTGCTTCCCATTTCTACATGTTTAATTAGTGTATTTCTTTATTGATTTATTTTTAATAGCTTGTCTGGGATAAGCCTTATAAGATTATTTTTATACAATTAAGTCAGTCTTGGCTCTCAGAGCTAAAAACACTACTTCAGTTGAATTGCAGGATCGTCGGGCAGGGGGGACTGGCATGAATTGAAATGATTCCTATTGCTGTCTTTTGCTGTCTTTTGCTGTCTTTATACCATTTTCACATTGTGAAAAATTGCAAAATTGCATGCTGTTCATGGCAGAAGATAATGAGTCTTTGGGCCCAGTTGATGTCTTTATGATTTCATTGGCTTTTTATGATCTGTTTTTGGCAGAGGATACCTTTACGCAATGGTGTATGTTAATTGGAGTTTCCTTGTACTTGATCTGAGGTGTGTGTGTGTGTGTGTGTGTGTGTGTGTGTGTGTGTGTGTGTGTGTGTGTGTGTGTGTGTGTGTGTGTGTGTGTGTGTGTGTGTGTGTGTGTGTGTGTGTGTGTGTGTGTGTAAATTAATGTTTATGTACTCTAAAAAACATGTTAACATGCATATTGTTTATGCTTTGTGGCTCTATTATTGACATTTTTATTGAGTATTAATTATTACAGATTGGCCCAATTTATTTACTTTCATTGTAACTGCATTACTGTAACCACGTTTATATATATATATATATACAGTTGTAATTGAAATTATTCATTCCCATTGCACATCTGGTTTATTGGCAAAATTGAATAGCTCAACACAACAAATGTTTCAACTGGTTTCCCCAAATTCAACTGAAAATACAACTTTTAATGACTTCTGCAGTCTCAAAATTATTCAACCCCCTGAATAGAATCCCTCACAACAGCACAAATCTGCAAAACAGGTAGGCCTACATTTTGCCAATAAACCGGATTTGCAATGGGGGTTGAATAATTTCGATTACAACTGTATTTTATATATATATTCTATAGGCATATATATATATATATATTATATATATATATATATATATATATATATATATATATATATATATTCTATAGGCATATATATATATATATATATATATATATATATATATATATTGGTAACCAAAATCCACAATTATAGATTTAGCTTAATTTGTACTGAACCCAGAATATTCGTCCATCTTGATGTGATATAAGATTTGTGGCATGTGGTCAAAGTTATGGGGCTTATACCCATTCACAGTTGATTTTGGTAAACTCTTTGGTAAAACATATTTACAAATAATTCCTTACATGATCCTTATTTTTGGAATATAGTTCCCTCATGATCCCAGGTGCATCATATTCTATAATTATCCATCATATAGAATTCATAATTAGTACCAGCATAACACCATGCATAAACCAGTAGTTTATTGGATTGGAGTTGCAGGACTTTCTTTGAGCACTAGTTTGGCTTCATTTGACCTGTAATCAGAGAGAAACATGACCAAAGCCGCTTCAGGGAAGGACTAGAGTTTTTTCTGGAGCGTTCTGTCATCTTGTTTGCAGCATTGGGGAGTGTATTTGTGGAAACATGATCCCAAAAGCAGCCATCTGCCCAAATCCCTTCCTTATGGGAAAAAACATTTTTTTGAAAGTTATTTATTTATTTTTAAAATGTGACGCATAATTATATATTCATAACCCCTATTTATTTCATGCTTGTGCTCTAGTTTACTGGCAATCTTTTGCCACATTCATATTTAATCCAAGATATGGAGTATATCATCCTTCCTTACGACTGAAGACATTGATTCTCTTTCTAGTGAGTAAAAAAGTAAACAAAATTTCCCATAAACTTATCCACCCTCTTCTTTGGCATCCCTAGCTGTTCTGCCTCATGCATATTCATTACTTAATTAGTGGGGGCGCAAGCTGAAAGTATAATATCTGCCCTTCGTTGGATTTCTAGATCAGGTCTTTCATGGTGGATTAGTACTAATGACTCATTGTAAAGAGTATGTATGGAGAAAAACTACTGACTGACATGTCTTCTTTAAATGTGCTCCCTAATCTATGCATATCGCCTGCTCCTATTCATCACTGCTTTTAAGGAGACCTGGTTTCTGAGACTGCTTATCAATGTTTTATGTCAGAGGAAATAACGAATAATACTCTCTCTTATTTTCTTAAAACATGTTTGTTAAACATGTTTAAAACATATACATGTATATATATATATACTGTACATATATATATATATATATATATATATATATATATATATATACTGTATATATATATATATATATATATATATATATATATATATATATATTCATTTTTATATTTAGCAAAAGTTCATGTGCTAATTTGTGCTTTGAGCCTCTTACGACCAAAATTTGATAAAAACAGCTGCACAAAAATTTCCCATCCTCCCTTTAATTATTGTAGGTCACCCTTCCTTCATTTAAAGTATGCAGATTAGTCATGAATATTCCGACTTGTTTAGTGAGGGCATGTTTAGTAGTTCCTTAGAGACCTGTAAGACCCTGATGTTTGCTCAGTAATAATCAGACAGTGATTTGTTGGTGGATGATTTGATATTTTGTGTGGCAGTCAAGGCGTGAGATTACTACAATCCCCTTATCGCACCCCCTACTGTGGATTTCTGTCCTACAAATTGTGGTATAAAGAAATAAATGTCCCTGATTTTAAAATATTGAAGCATTTTATGACTTTACGCCATTCAGTCATGCCCTAATTACTAAGGCATTTTAGAATAATTTAATCATCAATTACACATTTGTACATTCCATAAACTCGATCAGGAAAAGTAGTAGAATCTAATTTCACTCCGTTTCTCTCTCAAAATGTACTCTTGCTCTCTCGTTGTGTTTCCTCTATTTCACTCCATTACCACCTTACTTTCATTGTCTCAGATTCCTTCCGTTTTTCTGTCCATCGTTGTTATCTAATTGAATTAAATGGGGGTGAAATGTAGAAATGTGCATGAGTGGGCAGCATGTACGGGGAGACTGAAAGAAAGAGAAGGCAGAAGCATGTGCATTAGGTTTAATGGGTAAATGACAGATTTATATATGAGAACACACAGTGGAAATGAGTGTATGTGTTCGAGTGTGTCTTTTTTAGGTGTGAGTGTGTCTACCTGTCTGAGTAATTGGCTAATTAGTTTTAATGGAAAACTCATCTTTATAATTGAGCAAATGGCTCTTTCGTAATGTGCTTATTAAATCAAACAGTCTTCTCAGTACAAGAACATGCTGCAGTACACTAATGATATAAACCAACATTAGAGGTGATGAAGTTGTGTTGGCGCAGAATGGCTTGACATTTCTTTGTTTGTGAGTGTGTGGGTGTAGGTAGTCCGAGGTCGTCTTTTTTTAAACCCATGTATTTTGACTACTTGTTAAAGCATATCTGAGCAGTAGAGGAAGTACTTGTTGTTGTATTCTCAATTATACAACTGTCCTCGGGTCCTTGATTTGATTATCCAAGCAGAGTTTCAAGAGTGTTGATATACAGACTGCCAGTCAGTGCAGTGGTGGGGGTTTTCAGTGTCTCAGCAGTAGGTGATGACAAGTGACTGTCTTTATGTGTGATTTATTCAATAATTCACCGAACCGATTCATTCGTGAAGGGCTGCATCTGAAATCGCACTCTCTGAATATACTTCTGAAGAAGTAATTACTTTCAGACAAAAAAACTATGTTCTATACCAGTGGTCTCAAACTGGAGGGCCACAGCACTGCAAAGTTCAGCTCCAACCCTTCTTAAACACACCTGATCCAACTAATCAAGATCTTCAGAATTACTAGAAACTATACATAGATGCCACATTCGACCACTGCAGAACAGTGGCCCTCCAGCAGCTGAGTTTGAGACCCTGGGATCTCTGTTCTATACAGTATGAATGTGTGTGGTATAAATGAAATCCAGAAGTACTACATTCCTCATGTTGTCATTGTCATGTGACCCACCAGCAAATGTAAAGGCCTTCAGACCAGAAGTGAAATAAATATGGCTGAAGAAATGTAAATTCACGTCTGTACAGTCGAGGGTGCAGATCAAACAAACCTTTTAGATGTGCTGTCATTATGGACTGCAGAAGAAGGACGCAGGAGAAGAAAGTTCAACACTCTTAAAAAAGCAATAAATTAAAAATTAAAAAGTAATCTTGAATTGCAATTAACTGTTTTTAATCGTTTTAAGGAATAGTAAATCTGTTTTTGTGCAAGCGAGATGAGTAAACGCATGCTCATATTCAGTCTAGAACTATATCATAACCTTCATGTTCACAGTGCACACAACTCCTCTGCACCTCACTCCTGATATCCCTCAACATGGGGACAGGAGAGGTGGTAATAAATGGGGAAACAAAGTGTGGCATGCAGGACGAGGACGAGGGACAGAACATGTCATGAGAGAACATGAGAACATTGATGATTGATGATGAATGACACCTGCGCTCTGCTCCGGCCTCGTAGCTCACGAAGGAGCGACGACAGTGAAGAACGAGAGAGGACAGGCCTGGACTTTAGGTTGTGTTGTGTTTATGTTTTATTATGTGTGCGGCAGTCGTCCGTGAGGGGCTGCTGCTTTTACTTTTCATTTTGTGTTTGTTTATTGTTAAAGTTTGTTTGAACGTTTGCCGGTTCCCGTCTCCTTCTTCCCATAACAACTAACTTCGTTACACTGGTGCCGAAACGAGGGAGGAACACGCTTTCAAAGAGCTCTCGCTGTGCCATCGAGAAGTACTGTGCAGAGGCCGTCCACGAGGGCTATCCAGCGCCACCGCCAGGCACCGCAGAGAAGATCACTCAGCTGGTGGAGGACCAGATGGCAGTGTGTTTTGGGAACCGGACCAATATTTTTTTTCCCCACTCTCCCTTCTCTCCCCTCTGTCGCTCCTCATGCTTCCGTCTCCCATTCTCTCGCCTCGTCTGTCCTTCCCCCCAGGTGCTGCGGCCACCGTGACTGGCCCCCCTGGAGGGGAGTGGGTGGTGATTGGGGGTAGAGCGCAGTCTCGAGGGTACCCCCAACCTGCGAGGGGCGATGGAGGTATGTGGCAGGGCAAGCAGGCCGAGGGGCGCGAGATAACGGCGCGAGTTTATGCTTCTCATATCTCACGGAGGAGCTATGGAAGCATAAAAAGAGGAGCGACGACAGTAAAGGACGAGAGAGGACCAGGCCTGGACTTTACGCTACGTTTTGTTTATGTTTTCTTATAAATCGTTCGTCAGGGGCTGCCGCCATTACTTTCGTTTTGTGTTTATTATTAAAGTTTGTTTGAACTTTGGCTGGTTCCCGCCTCCTTTTTCCCCTAACAACTTACTTCCTTACAATAGTAACTTGAGTTACTTATTTAAAAAGTAACTCAGATATTTTGTTTTACATTTAAAAGTGATGTGTTACTTTTTTAGTTATTTAAATGTAATCTGATTGCATAACTTGCATCACTTGTAATGTGTTACCCCCAATACTGTGCGTACCAGCATCAGTTGCGTCTCTTTGCTGCCATTCACAAATCCTTTTCCATGGCCTCATGTGATAATAAAGTCTCCATTAGATGTGCACTTCAGAATCTTGCCAAAAAAGATATTTTACTGTTTTATGAAAACCTTTTTTTGGACATACTCTTTTCAAATACTGTTTTTCGCCTGCTATAGAGTAGGGAATGCATATTCAGACGCAGCCGCTGTCTTTATGAATGAGTCATTAAATCCATCCCTCAACTGATTCATTAAAAACATTGATTTATTCAGGTACAAAATACTGTGTGTTGCTTGGAGATGCAATAGTTGCAATAAATGGTTTTAGTTTGGTTTTCCTTGGCAAAAATAGACCTACATGTTCATTAAAATACAACTCCTGATTAATTTTCAGTTGTAAATGTCCATCAAATAAAGACCCCAACATTTACTTTATAAATTAGGGTGTAGACTGAGAATATTCCATAATGGTGTACATTTTTCCTTTAGTTATAGTTATGTCATTTTTTAAACAATAATTCTGAATAAGAGCCTAATATATTTGTATTCCCTAATAATTGTTTGCATGAACTCACAAGACATTGAATATCCTCTTGACATTCTCAGTGATTTCTTTTCTTGTCAAGGATGGGGGATGGAAAACATCCATGGTACATGTTACACCATACCATCCCCCTCACCGAGCACCAGCACAGAGCTATAGAAAGTCATCGTCTGACATGTCTGTCTACTCAGGGGCAACTAACCAGATTGGCCATTTGGAGATGTGGACCAGAGATAGTGAACAGATATCTCTAGAGATGTTATCACATTACCTGTGTCCTGCTGGTACAGTTGCCCGAGGTAAAGGAGTGAGTAATACTGTAATAACACGGGTGGAGAAGACCACAGGGTGAATGGCAGGACCGCTTAATGACCTGCAGTTTTGCTGCTGATGACTCAACACGCTCCTTCAGCCAGTCAATGAACAGTGCTGGAGTAATGAGGCAGAGGAAGGTGAGGACTTATTGGAGGTGAGCGGTAAGGTCTGGGGGGGAGGGTTAGAGGTGGCCAACTGGATTACACGCACATACTGATGAAATGGAGAAATATTTGGCTCTGAAAATGTGCGCCCACATCGGTGCATGAAAAACTCTTAATTTAACTGGTGCATCTGGTTATGGACACATTCATTTATGTTTTGATGATTTTTTGATTTGCTCTTTTCTTCCCACAGCTGTTGATATTCCAGGATTGTTATATGCATTGGTTTGCACACTTCTATCCGTGTTCGTACTACAGTATAAGTCAGTTTGACCTGTGCATGCTGGGTTGGCTGGTGCCTGCCAAAGCCATCTTGGACAGCTTTTGGTCACAAAGCACTGTCTGCTTTATAGACTTACAGAATATTCTGGGTTCAGTAAGTTAAGCTTGGCAGCATTTATGGCATAATGTTTATAATCACCAAAACATTTTTTTGACTCGTCCCTCATTCTCTTAAAACAATGAGGTGAGGCATTTATGAAAGTAAATGGGGCCAATTTTGGGAGGATTTAAAAAGCAGAAATGTGAAGCGTATCATTAAAAACACCTTAAATGCATTATTCTGTTATGTGTATTATCTGAGCTGTAAAATAGTTTTAGTCATTTTATGGTCATTTCAGGGTTTTAAGCATTACATTGTCATGGCAATGAAATTGTAGAATTAGATATAACTTTAATTAGAGGTTTTTAAGTAATGTTAACATGCATATAGTATAGTAGCCTACACATTTTGTGCTTATTGAAAGTGCCTCAATGTAATCTTTGTTTTTGTTTTTTATTAATTTTTGCCTTTGCAGAGCTCCCTCTATTTTGGAAGACCAAATATAATATATTCACTCTGTGAATTGTTACCCTTATAATAAATGACTCATTAACATTTGCTACACACTGACCTCAGTGCACTAACACATTATCTGGTAGTTTAATGATACACATGCACACATCTAATTGGGTTTGTATATACTGTGACTATCCAGACAAACATTTAGTCCAATTGTGATTTGTCCACTGTTTGCCCTGTTTGAACTGTTTGTCCTTAGCTGTGCCTGTTTATGTTTTCCTGCAAGGTCATCTCACAGTCCGGGACTGATGGGGACTAACAGACACATAATTAAAGAGCTTGCTAAATGATTTCCATTTAACTGATCACAAAGCAATTCATTCAGTCTGATTTTATGGCATAAATTATTGCACACATCCATTGATATAGTGACAAATATTTTGACATACATTTTTAAAAGTTAACTCCTTTCACACACACACACACACACACACACACACACACACACACACACACACACACACACACACACACACACACACACACACACACACACACACACACACACACACACACGCACGCACACACACGCACACACACGCACACACGCACACACACGTTAAGACATAACGATTTTTTATACTGTACAAATTGTATTCCCTGAAACCCCATCACATATGATATATGCGCTGCTTTCCTCATGGGGACCAAAACCCTTGAGAGGTCAAAGATTTCGGACATTTTGTTTAATATGTGTATAGGCCTACCTGAACCACATACACACATTCTGTATGCACACATAATTCCTCCACTTCCCCCCATTAAGATATTACATTGTGGATGTGACCCTTTAGAAATCTCTCAATCTGAGGTCTCTGTAGGGGTCTCTATGTAAACCGTGACACTTCTTTCTTCATGCTCAGGGGACAGCGAGACCTCACTTCAAGGGTTCAGGCCCCACACTGTGTGTTACTCGCCCAGCTCAGGGGAAGAATAATAATGTCCTCCACCAGATAAGTTCCATGACAATCCCTTTAAGGTCTTTTCAACATGCCATAGCTGATTGGTCTTTCTTTAAATGACCTTTCAATAATAGACTTTAGAAGCTGATCAGAGATCAGTTGTTGTATATAATCTGTGATGGTGAAGGCATGGGAAGCTGATATGGGAACAGTTATTAAAAGCACACAGCACATTTGGGCCTCCAGGAATTCACCTATGCCACTTCTGTTCTTTTGTTAGGTCCATAAAAGAGTTTTTGGAGTTCAGTAAGGTTGAGTGGAACTCATGTCCAGCTATATGAGAGTTTAATAACATAATACAGCCAATTAATTAGCTTATAGGTTGGTTATTTACGCAATAGCAAGAAAACTGGAATGAATAATATAGCCATTGTTAATGAAAATTAAAATCAAAATGATTTTAACATTCACATTTCTATAATTTTATCAAACAGAAATGAATGCTTTAGCTTAAGTTCTGCCGGGAAGACTTAATTGTTACGTAGCTGTACCTTTATCTATCCAATCACATTCCAGTACGCGTGGTATAAAAGATTGGTCACTTACTCATGTCTGAGTTCGCAGATGCTGACGCTCCAATTCACCACCATCCTCCCCACCACCTCCAAGTCGAATCCTCCCCTTCATCCTCCCCACCACCACCAGGATGGTCCCTTCCATACCTCACAGGGGGTCGGCTGCGCCCCTGCCTTGATCTTCAGGCAGGATATGCAGAGTCCGGACCCTCAGATTGCGAGCTACGGACGGGGCCTACGCCAATGAACTTTATTGCTTGCTGGGTTGTTAATAAATTGATAATTGTCACCGTATTTACTCTACCGAGTCTTTCTGGTAGAACTGGTAATAACTAGCCTACTTGTGCATATTTGTGCTGTTTTATCACCCAAAACTAATGTCACTATGGAGGATAATGTCATTAATAACCCGGCTTTTACAGTAAATTCAAAAGATATTACAAATACTAACAGGATGGAAAATGAACAAAGAAAATACATTTGAAATGATTACCAATAAAAGTAGGCTAATGTTACCAAAAAATGTTCCTTTAATTAAAGAATTTTTTTTTTAATCTATCAGTGTGCGTGAAAAAAATACGCACTTATCAGTGTGTCAAAAAATACTTATCAGTGTGATAAGTGTGCGTGAAAAAAAAGAATCACGCACACTTATCCTGTAAAACAGGATGCTCACCTGTCCAGAGGGGGGCGTCGTGAGTCAGCAGTGTCAACAGACATCATCTGTTGTACATCAGACATCACCTGCGTATTATGACACTTGTACATAATGCCGAAACGATGGTTCAAACAAACGGCAATAATCGAGTATGATTTGTTTTTCAGTGAAGAACCTGTATGTTGCTTAACATATTGCCTCAACAAACCTTTATCTTCAACTTGTTCCTCCGTCACCTTTGACCGCTCGCCGCCTCTTAGCTTCGCTGGCCTTTGTCCTGCTGCCCCGTGAAATCCAGAGAGTGCTGAAGCCCTCAGATGTCGTTGTTCTTGCGCGGATTACAGAGAGGCAGATGGACAGCGGGTCGTGGCCTGCGCAAATCCGCCCTCCCCCGTGCTTTTGTCGCGAATAAGAGTAGATTTATCAAAGCACTCCCTCGACGCCCCTCTCATGCACGTTCCCGTCGCAACTTGCATTAATAATAAAATAGCCTAATAGAAATATGACAGCTCCTCGTGCATTTAGGCTGTCACTTATTGGGAGTGGAACAATTTTTATGGTTTCGCTTTCATTTTCAATTATTTTAATAGAATGAATAGAAACGGAATGAATAAATACATTTAATTATAATAATTACTGACTGAGCTTATAGAGATTTTGACCAGGAAGACGAGGCTGCAGAGTCATGTCTTATGTAGAACCGGTTTCCTTTTTTTTTGTCCGATTCCTGAATCCTGCACAAATGTTATTTTAAGTGAATCAATGGTAGGCTATTTTTATTAAGAACGAATGCATGAAATAGGCTATATATCACTTTTCTTTTTTCAATAGGCTATAAGAACATTGAATTGCATTTTTATGCTGCCCATTAAATAGCCTACACATTTTTGAAATAATTGTATTAAATTGATTTCTGTTTGAAATCTGATTATTTAATAATTTGGTGTAGGCAAACAGACTTCCGAGGGCATCAGCCTACATTCAATATTCGTTTCCCAAGACAGCCTATTTCTACAAATTCCTTGCGATTCCTTTGAACTCGAGACGCTTTACCTGTTGTGACGTAGACAATGGGGCGGGGCACTGAGAGGACTTGACTGAAGCCTGTGTTGCCATTAGAGATTACTGAGACGGCTGGAAAGCGAATTCACGCTTATAGTTTTGTTTCTCAGGCGGGTACATTTAGCTCTATGTTGTATATGTGTTTGGAATCCCACATTGGACATATTCAGATATCATTTACTCGGACGGGAATATCCGGTGGTCATACGGGACAATTGAATTTGTGTCCAAGCCAGTGCTGAAGGATTTGAACGCCCGGCTTCACGCGCTTCTTCTGCTTCAAGCTTCTGACAGCGAATGTATTTCACATCGGATTAAACTTCGGGAAAGTTGAACATTTTCTCGGAGGCAAGCGGATTTGGTTTCTACTCATATTGTGCGATGCGCTGAATTGTGCTGGTGATTATTTCGAGACTCAAAGAAAAAGAACACCGTGGACGTTTTGAATTTATGTTCTGTTGCGGACAGCAAGGATATGCTTACTTAAAATTAATTTAGTAAATATAGCATCCATATTTTACATATTAACTATTTAATCCATTCAGACTGCGTGGCCACATCTACAATCTTTCTCGTTATAATGACCTGGAGCTGAGACTCGAAATAGAGGACTGTCTCCGAACTAGTAGAAGAGCGGTTCCTGTTGTTGGAACATGAAGTCAGTTACTGGTCTGTTTGCTTTAACTGTGTTGCTGTGTTACACGATCTCATCCTGGAGCGCCACTATCAACAGCCATGAAGGTGAGTTCAGTTCCACTGATGCAGGAAATAATATTAGAATCAGGGACGTGCAGAGAGTTCCTCAGGGGCAGGGGCTCAAATATTAAAAAGGGCATATATATAAATATATATGTGCTTTGCATCACAGAAATAAATTATATTTTTTAAAGTATATTAAAATAGAAAAAAAATCTGTATTTTTGATCAAATAAATGCAGGCTTAAAGCGCATACTTTAAAAGGGACTTAAAAAAAAAAATAGTAATGTGTGTGTTCAAAAATGTTAAAATAATAAAGTCACCATTTCGCGTGTTGTTGTCAGGCAGCCTACACTTCACATAATAAGCCTGCAGTAGGCCTGGGCTTCATTTAACAAACTACGATAGTTTCATAATGGTAAACGGTGTATCAATATAGACTAAATTCAAGTGACTTGAATATACTTACCATTAATGCTACTTTTAGTGCTGGTTTGTAGTCAATTAACATCCATTAGGTCAACGACGGAGATTCAGATCACTTCAATGTCAATTCGTCTGGATGTAATTTTCAAATGATTTATTTATAAATGACCGTCCAATGATATTTGAACTTCTTGTGCCAGATGACGATTGGTCGGTGTATTATGCATGACAAACAGGCTTCAGCGAATTAAGTAATATTTTAAAATATGTGTTATGTGGATTTTTAATTGAATCGACAGAACCTTTTATTATAAAAAATAATAATAATAAAAAAAAAAGCTTTTTTTTTTTTTCTGCCGTCGAGCCATACTGACTGAAAGACGCTCGAGAGCATCGGTTCCCAAACAGACTGTGTGGGATACCTACGTGTAAACTAGTACATTTTCATTTTAAAACGCATAACTTTTGCTACGGTTATGCCTGCCGCCCACACACTACTCCGGAGTTTTAGACCCTCGAAAATGGAGACCGTCAGTCAAGACCGAAGCAAGACACGCACAACTTGACGCAAGTGACGCAACCCATAGCAACGCGTTATAGCAACGACACCTCAGACTGACAGAAACGTAAAAATAAACGTGAATTTAGGCTACTTTAGTCTTGTGCACATTGTCATGTAAATTATAAGCAAATGCATTTTGTTTTATTGACCACAATATTATCAATGATATTTGTTTGAGAAGGGCACTTTTGATTAATTTTGAAAAAGGGCAGGGGCTCGAGCACCCAAAGCCCCCCCCTCTGCACGTGCCTGATTAGAATGACATCACATCTCTCTTTGAAGTGTTTGAAACGCAAAGAAGTACTCACATAAAAAGCTGGTTTAAAACTCAAATATTTAAAGTGTTATTTGACACTTTTGGTGTGTGTGAGCTTTTGCATTTTCCAAAGCAATGAAAAGTCTTGTGAACGTAATAGGCGGGAGGCAGGTGACAACCTGTGCGCGCGCGCGCACATGGAAGCTATGGAAAAAAATCACCATAGAAATGAAACACATCAGCTGTATATTTTAATTTGTGGCAGTTGTCGATTCAGCATTACGTGTGTGTGTGTGTGTGTGTGTGTGTGTGTAATCGTAAGCTTATGCATCTTCAGTGGCTCATGCTTTACGAGTCATATTGATAGATAGATAAAATACATATAGGCTAGAAAATGTCATAAAGCCTAGATGCAAGGGAGAAATACATGTATAAATATGTTTTTGTGTGAGACAAATCATTCCTGGGGACAGTCATGTTCCCTCCAACATTGTTTTTTTTTCTCCAGAATTTTTGATAGTGAATGTTTTCACTCACTTATTTAACTTTATTTTACCAATACACTCTCACTCAGCAGATGCAGTCAGACCTGCACATTTAAATGTAGGCTACCATGAAACAGCAGTTGACAGTTTTGTGCAGACTGCATAATGCATAGGTAGCCTACTAGACAGTGATTTGGGCTTTCCGTAAGCATGCTGGTGCTGAAATTATGTGAAATGCCACTCCGAGGAAAGGAAGATTTAGCTACTTGAAAACACTAAAGCACCCAACTCATCACCCCCTCACCTGAGCACTCTTTGAACAGAAAGTCCACTCACCAACACACTACAAATGACACTAAACTCTCAAGTCACACTGTGCAAGTCTGCTTTAGTGAACTTTGCTTTTTTTCAGCAAGTATATTCTGTCCTCAGTAACCGTTATTTCTGACAGTTTAATGTAATTTTAGTGTCTTGTGTAAAAAGGTTTTCTTACACTTGCTATTGGGCTGTTGTATTGAATATCCACACATCAAAACATTTTGGGAATGCCACACAGGCAAGCCGAGTGATGTTATAGTAAATATCAGAAACTTCATTTGACCCATTAAAGGGTTAGTTAATCCAATAATGAAAACTATCCCATAAATTACTTCCCCTCAAGCCATCTTAGGTGTATGTGACTTACTTCTTTCAGCCAAACACAATCAGAGTTATATAAAAAATATCCTGGCTCTTCCAAGCTTTATAATAGGATTGAATAGTAACTGAGATTTTGAAGCCCAAAAAAGCGCATCCACCCATAATAAAAATAACGGCCGAAGAGTGAACTCTGACCAGACGCATGATGTATTGAACAAAAAAAACAATAATTTTTAGATATGTCGGACGAGCTTGAGTTTGTTGCCCAGCCCTATTTGTTTGCACAGCGAGAGCTATTCTCACCTAAGCTTACGCTACGTCTAAGTCATACACCATACGCCGGAACTCAACTCTCTCGTAAACGCGTGGATGGACGTTACTGGAAGCTAGTGAATACAGTTTCTAAAGTTATAATTATGGATACTTTTCTTACAAAAACGCATCGCTTAACTTTTGAAGGCCTTTATAAACCCCCTGGAGCTGTATGGATTACCTTTATGATGGATGGATTTGCCTTTTTGGGCTTCAAAATCTCAGTTACTATTCACTCCCATTATAAAGCTTGGACGAGCCAGGATTTTAATATAACTCCGATTGTGTTTGTCTGAAAGAAGACAGTCATATAGGATGGCTTTAGGGCGAGTAAATGATGGGATCATTTTTGTGTGAACTAACCCTTTAAATTAGAGAACTGTTCTATGAAATATATCATACGGTGAGACCTGCAGATATAATTTTTTTTTTTTATCTTTCTAGTCTCTTATGTTTTTGTAGCTACTGTGGACATAGTGATATTGGTAGCCATGATCATAATACTTATCTTTACTCCTGTGATAAACAAAATGTGTTATACTCCAGTGCAGACCATGTGCATGACCTCTTTGCCTGAGTAAATCCTTGGCTCATATGGGTACCCTCGAATAGTGGTGTTTCTAATTCTACTCACATGAAAATGATTAGGAGCTCAAACACAATGGTCACCGTTTCACACGTTAAATGTGATGTTGTGAAGCGTGACTGAATCAAAATCTCCTGTTTTAGAAACATGCTTTATACAATGGTGAGCAATTTGTAGAATTCAGGATTTCTATTTAAACGTTCAGGGCTGGTTGTTTGGTGACATGGAATGAGCAGATTCATGCTGGCTTCTTGTCGTTAGTAGAAAGGGAGTCTCAAAACAAACGTCAGAGCAGTAGTTTGAAACATGAAATGAAATGCATTAGGAGACATGGAGGAACAGCAGTAATAAATAAAGGAATATATAAGTAGACAGGTTTAATAAGGTGGATCTTGTGCGTTGGTTTCAAATATTTCTCTTCCACCTACACATGGTCATGACTCTTGCATTCTTCTCACAGCTCACTCCTACAGCGTTATGGGCTTCTGTGCATCAGCAGAAAACCTCACAGACGTTTTGTGCTGCATTCCTAACAGAGCGGCAATGGGTTTTTTGTGTTAAATGTCATAGCTAACGTAAGCACACTGATGAGAGCTGTATTAATTTTGCGGGATAACAATTTAACTCTGTGTGTTAAAGTTTGTGTCCTGCATTTTGCAAATTCTTTAACCATTTGCATAGTCCCCCATACATATACCAAATGTTTTCTGTAACACAAGGTGCACGATTTATCCGATCCTATTTTCTTGAACATGTATTTTGCCAATGTTATTGTTTTATGGGGCTCTCTTGGGAATCCCTCTAACTTAATACTTATACACTTTAAAGTGCAGTGTTGATTAGATTATCTCTTTTCAAGGGTATATTTATGCAAACGTAATAGAATAGAAACAGCACAGCAGGCTAACAGTACACAAGGTCTACTAAAGGTCGAGGGTAAGACCAGTGTGGCAGACAGCTTGGGTCAAATGTCAAAGGTCGTGCTGCATTTGTGAATAGATTGTCTAGTCTTTTTAAGGATATGAGCTTTGCATAAGCTTTCTTGTTTTTCTCTTACACTCTTCCTCTTGGTCTCATTTATTTGATCCATGTTACAAAATGACTATGAACTGATTAATGATCAGACAGATTACCAAACGGCCAAGCCAAGACAACACAAATCCACGGCCTTGTCCTTGTTTCAACTGATTCTCAGACTGGGACGCTAAATCCGTCTCTGAGAGAGCCAATACGGCATGTCAGTCTGTTTGCCGTCTGTCTGCTTGACTCTGTAATACAGACCTGGTGTAGATTGTAATGATGAAGAAATGGAATGAACAGTGAAGCCATGTCTGTTGCATGACTGTGTGCATATAACTAAAAAAATGTTTGTGTGCTTTACATTTCTTTATTAATTCTTATGAGTATGTTTGAGAATAGCCAGATTTTCCAGCTATGAAGGTTTTTTTTTTTACTCTTTCAGTAAAACCTGAATAAAGTATTTTATTCAGAATTTCATTATTATTTTTTTTAATATTCTTATTTATCTTACGCCAAATTCATATTTAATAGTGTTAGAGCATTCATAGTCTGTCTTTTTTTTGTTAAAGGTGCATAGTTTGGTGCAAATTTAAAACGTTTTACACAAGAAATAAGTTGTCAACAATGCGCCTGAACACACCTCGTTTTCAGACCAGCACGCCCATGGGCGCACAAAAAACCTTGCGCAGGACGTGAAAATGATAACTGCATCGGGCTAAGAATTAGTACCTCTATGCCATGAAGAAGCAGAACAGTTCTGAAGACAGAAGACAGAAAGACTGAAGCCCTATTCGCACGGGATAAGTATTACCTGGTGACCTCTAGTTATATATTTCGCCGAACACCGAGGTCCTGTGATAATATTAGTCCCGTGCGAATCGGCATCTCTGTGATTTGGTGGGGTCGTATATAATTTGTTCATGGTTTTTGTTTCCTGTGCGCTTTTTTATCCATCTTTTGCGAAGAATGGATGCTGCATTGTTTTGATAGTATTTTGGGTGCTGGGTCATATCGCTATACACCATACAACTATACAATTTGCTGAAAGAGAAAGCTGAAAACCATCAGAAGAATGATTCAAATAATGATGAAAGAATGATTAGATGGAGATGAATGACATGCGGTAAGAAACATTCTTCTGTTTATGATATCTTATACAGCTAGACCTATAATAACAAGACATTTCCAAGCAATAGCCTATATTGACATCATATCCGGGAGTTAAGTCAGTAATTTCGAGTAAAATCACAGGCTTCGGTTATCCCGTGCGAATGCGCCGCACGAAATTTAGATGTGGGGGGGTAATTTCAAAATCGCATGAGGTCCCCAGATAATTCTAATCCAGTGCGAATAGGGCTAAAGACAAAAAATAAACCTCTCACGAGTGTCAGTTTAATTTACATAAAAGACGATCACGCAGATCCATGTCATAGATGGCAGTGCAGCGCCTAACACCGTTGTGGTATCGGTACTTAAAGTACACAAACAACAGCAATACAAAGAACTACTGAATGCACCTTTAAACTAATATAAATAGGACTGTAAAAGCTCTCGAATGCTATTTTTTTCTTTTAAATAGGCCTACATTGTTTGCTCATTATTGTCATATACTGCTCTTCGCTCCAGTGCCTTTTACTAAATGCGCTGACGCACATATCCTACACAAAGGCTCTCACCCAATAAGACACACGGCACGCCATCATATAGTACTTCCAATCCATTAGTGCTCAAGCTTAACAATCAGATCAACTTTCTGCTTCAAAAGTGTTTTGTGTTGCAGGAGGCTCCAAGTAGATCTTAAGACTTGATATATCAGAAATACAAAGACAGATGTCTCTACCAGCCACACACACAAACCCTCTGATCTCTGGCACACATAACCCGGTCAATTGTCCCCAGCAGAGGATGAGTGGACAGTAATGCAGTGTCCTGACTCATCATCAGTATGTGCTCAGTGCTCACGGACTCCTACAGTATAAGCTTACCGGGATTTCACTAAGTAGGGCATTGTACTGGATCAAAATACTTGTTGGTCCTGGAACAACTACCAAGCAAAAGAACACAGTCAACAAATGTTGAGGTCATTGGTTTGCTCTGTATTATGATGCAGCAGTTGACATTATTGTTACATTTTTTATAACTTGGAATAAAATAATAAAGTTGCTTCAGAGGAATAACTGATTTGATTTTATCCGCCCCAAGGCTGTGCAATAATGCAGCTACTGGATGTTTATATTAGCAGACCTTTGAGCTTCTTTCACCTGGAGATGTAACGACCTGTTTCTGTGGTTAAGTGTGACACACACACACTACTGTATGTGTGTGCTCTCTCTGGGGGAGGTGTGACGGTCCCTACTGTGGAAACCTTCGCTAGAAGAGCTGAGTAAAGACTGCTGCACCCTCAATAAAACTCACACTGCAGGGTGGTAGGAAACAGCTCTCTGCGTCTCATTAAATGTTTCATGTGCTTATTTTAATGAGTGTCTATCTGTTTTCCTCAGCCTGGATCCGTCTGGTACAAATATGCTGTTCGGTTGCGGTCTTTGCATTAAACTCTCAGGGTGGGTTCCCACTTTGGTTCGATTTAAAGGATTAGTTCACTTTCAAAAAATGTTTTGCTGATAATTTACTCACCCCGATGTCATCCAAGATATCCATGTCTTTCTTTCTTCAGTCGAAAACAAATCTAGGTTTTTGAGGAAAACATTCCAGGATTTTTCTACACAGGGTGGACTTTAATGGCAACTATCTATATCCCAATGTTCAAAAGAAGGTTCAAATGTCCGTCTCAATGCAGCTTCAATGTCTCTACAAGTCGAGAAATAAGGGTCTTATCTAGCGATATGGGTTTTTAACCACAAATGTTCATCTTGCTGGTCTGTGATCTGGAATGTTTTCCTCAAAAACCTAAATTTCTTTTCGACTGAAGAAAAAAAAACATGGATATCTTGGATGACATTCGGGTGAGTAAATTATCAGCAAAAAAGTTTTTGAAAGTTCTGTGATAATGCAATCTGTGATTTGCTCTGTTAGTGCAGTGCGTTTGGATAAGTGTGAACGCTGCCATCCGAACCCTGGTGCCCAACAAACAAGCGGACAGATTCTAAAAAGCACAGAAGAACTTCATTTGTGTGTAACAGAGGAATTCCTGCCACTGTTTTGACTCCTTTACACATTTTATAAGCTCTTTGCAAGTTCTCATCTATCATATGTACGCACATACAAGCATATTTAGCCCAGCACACAGCATTGTTTTGGATGTTCAGTAAGTTTAAGTTGCCATTGTAAAGTATATGCCATAAAAGCAGTTTTTTGTTTTGTTTTGTATATTTAGGTTCGGTGTTAAAAATGAGTGTGAATGCTAAGTGAATCAGGACTAAATGTATAAATTGGTCCGGACCAAAATAATCAAGATAATCAAACTACAAGCATGAACACACCCTTACACTGTGTCTACACCAGACACAAGCAATGCGACAAAAGCACATAGAGGAACCCATTATATTATTTGATGCTGTCTACACTGGATTCGGCATGACACAACAGGACAAATTCCCGACAGTAAACTGTTCTATTTCTGATGTACTTCAAGCGCTCACACTACTTCTGACACAAAGAACAAATGAATTTGCAAAAGGCTTCTTTCCCCAGGATTCTTTGATAAATAGAAAGTTCAAAAGAACAGCATTTATTTGAAAAATAAATCTTTTGTAACTTTACAAATGTCCCTTCATCTGTCACTTCTAATACATTTAATGCATCCTTGCTTCTTTAAAGCAAATTCTTACTGATCCCTTAGAATGGTAGTCTTGTATATTTGTCAATGGAACACATTTAATGACCTGCTTTCATTGGCCAGTGACTGACTCAGCTCATGAATATGTGATAAGCTGTCATGATTGATGAAGAAGGTGCTGTGGGTCAGCGGGAGAGGACAGAGGCAAGAGCTGCTGAGCTCTGCACTGATTGGAAAGTATTGATCTGAGGGAAAGATGGGACATGGAACACAGTTCAAGGAATATGTGTGTATTGATCTGCTCTTATATATTATAGAGTTAGTTCTGAATGTCGGCCCTTTCTTTTGGTTGTGTGATGCACTCTCTGGCACACTGTTACTTTTTCAACACCTTTTTTTTTTAGTCAAGCACTTCATACTTAGGGATAGTGATTTTTTAAAAACCCTTTAGACTTTACTTTCTTTGTGCCTCCTGTTTATACCATGAACAGCAAACAAAGGTACATGCAGCGTGTTGGGGAGAGGTGTGGTATTACTAGGGCTGAGTAAAAATGTTTACTTCTTCTGATTAATCCCAATGTTCATTTGAACAGTTTGATATCAATTCTTAAAATCCTGGGATCAATCTTTTTAACTTTATGCCAGTGCTTCCTGCAACGCATGCTACTGCTGAATCTATATCCTTGATTATGATTGACTGAGCTACATTGGAAGCTGTAATAAAATACTCTATAAACTCACACTTGTGACCTCATTACATCTGTATTACTGTGTCTATGTGAACCATTCTCTTAAACATTGCTGAAGAGCTACATTGCTTGGCGGAAGAAGTTTATCATCAATAAATTATTACATTTTTACTTTATGAAACCTTGACAGCTATATGTAGTAACCGTTTTATAAAAGTAATAAGCTCAGTCAAGCCACGGTTTACCATGACTTATTAGGCTATTGCTTTATCGTACTATATTGAACTAATTTATATCAGTAACCTTTTAGGACACTATACTAGGACGTTGAGATTGTCGGATCAAATGTGGTTGGCTTTCCCTCGTTCAATGAAGAAGTCAAAGGGTGAACGAGCTTTTACAGTACTTGCTCCTAAATTGCGGAACTCCAACACTATAGGGGTTTATAGGTCTAAGTTGAAAACATAACTTTTTAAAAAGGCTTACATTGAAGGATCACTCTGGTAACCATATTGCGACACTCTGAAAGCAGTGTTGGCTGTGTTATTTTCGGGGTCTGCTCCAACCATGACTGTGCCAGCTAGGAAACCCAGCAAACCTATTCAAACCCTTAATGGCAGGATGCAGCCTTGAGAGAACAAAGGAAGAACGGAGTTCTCTCTACATGCATGCACACACACATACACACACAAACATACGACCCTCCCCTGTTTCAATCAGAAAAGGCCTGACTAATGGAAATCACTGATTGTGCTGTGGAGGTGAAGGTAGAAGATGTAAAACCCATGCCCTTCTCTCTTTCATCCCTTTCTTTATTGCTGGCCTCTAATTGGCCACTGGAGGTGGTAATTAAAACAGGATGGCTTGTGAAACACTGAGGAAGGTTAATTTGTCAAATGGAGGTTTTCCCCGACTGGTCTTGTTGCAGGTTGCCTGTTTACGCCGATCTAGGCCCAGCCCTTCCAACCCTGAGCCTGAGATCTGATCAGAGCGCAAAGAAAAAGCACTAAAGACTCCCTGTCGTGGCCATATGGGAAGAAGTGGATGCTGGGAAGTCCAGACGCAGCCTGAGCTTCTGTGTGGTGGCTGCAATAGGAGGGAAATGAGAAAAAGATGCGGAATGATTTTTTGCATATGTTTCGGATGGCTGTGCAACAGATGCCACCCTCTTTCTCTCCCTTTCTCATCAAGCTAAAAGGTTGAATTATCTCTTTCGAGCGAGCAAGAATTAATCTCAGACAAAGAAATGATTTTGATGCATGTCTCTCTGGAGAGATTCTTTCACAAATTGAAATGCTTTGGAACAACGCCAAGCAGGGCAAGGAAAGAGTGTTACAGGAAGCAGCGTGTGTATGTTTCCTGCTCTCTCTCTCTCTCTCTCTCTCTCTCTCTCTCTCTCTCTCTCTCTCTCTCTCTCTCTCTCTCTCTCTCTCTCTCTCTCTCTCTCTCTCTCTCTCTCTCTCTCTCTCTCTCCACCCTCTGGTGCATGTGTTCCTCTGGTTGTGGTAAAAGCAGCAGCAGTAGAAAATCATTACTGCCTTGTTCCATTATGGTAATTCAAGTGTTGTGTTTTTGTAACGTAAAAGGGGTTCTGAGTCGGGCATGATCGCGAGACGCATAGAAAGAGGATGAAACTCTAAAAGCTCACACAGCCTTTGATCTAAATGCTTCGACTTTACTGAGTGAAAATATTAACCAGACTGAAAGCTTTGTGATATGATGAGAGTGACTGGAGTTAAAGAACACAGAGAGAAAACAGAATAGAGAGAGGAGGCAGATGACTGTAACGGAGAAGAATGAGAGTGTCACCAGAAGCGAAGTTTGGTGTTGTGTATTATCCACTAATAGGATTGCATTAGAGCGGTCTGTCTCAGTGTGATACACACAATCTTTGACCAAAAATTATTTTATGTGAATCCCACAAAACCTGTCAAGAACATATTTCACCCCAAATTCAAAAGAAAGAATAAGAAATTATAAGGAAGTAAGCCAATTTTTAGGGCCATTAATATTTTTTTTTTATTGTGACACTATTTTCATGATAATTATAACATGAAAAAATATATATTTTTATTTTTTTTACTTCATTTAATGTATGCAATATATATATATATATATATATATATATATATATATATTTACATGTATAATATATAATACTTTTTTTCAGCAAATGGATCTAAAGTGACAGTAAATACTTTTTACACTGATACAAAAAAATCTATTATAAATAAATTCTGTTCTCTTAGGATAATATAGACCCCGTTCACACTGCAAGTCTTAATGCTTAATTCAGATTTTTTTGCTCAGATCCGATTTTTTTGTTTGGCTGTTCACATTACCTTTTAAAATGTGGCTTATATCAAATTCCAGTGTGAACTGTTTGCAGTTTCGCACTGACCCGCATGCGCAAAAGAACAATAACAATGACATCAGACGCAGCACGCTGTTGCACTAAAGTTGGGGAGTTTATGGAGTAAGTAAGCATTTTCGATTTTATTTCAAAATGTTTGTGTAATGGCTACCATAACATTAATGAGCAGGTGCTGAGGAGGAGAAGAATGAAGAGAAAGAGAGCAAATTGGCTATTTTGGCCTTTTGCAGGGTTGTGGCTGCAAATTCACTACAGAGGTCTGTGTGGATGCGAAGACGAAGCCAGGGCTGGTGGGAATGTGACGTGAATAGCTTCACAGAGACACTGCTTTTGTTTTTTGAAGTATCTCCCCATATACATGTACCAATTAGGTCTAACACCTCACTCTCCCTCCATTGACTTGCTCCATCACTGTTCTCAATTTTGTAGGCCTAGTCAAGTTTTTAATTTTACTGTGTCTAGGGCTAACTCGCCGGCGCATAATTTGTGACAAATGTCGATTGACGCAAAAGTCGCATTAAATCCGCTTTGGTTGTTCACACTGCGGCCGCATTGAAAAAAATCAGACCTGGGTCTGATTCAGGACCACATATGGAAGTGGTCTAAATTTGCTTTGAAAAAATAAGATCTGGGCAAGATTTGAGTGTTCAAACTACTTCTGAAGAAGTCTGACCTGGTTTTGGGCCACTTTTGTCTGCAGTCTGAACGGGGTCTTACTGTTCATCAAAAATGTTACTTGAACACCAACATGTGATGTGACACTGAAGACTGTAGTAATGGCAGCTAAAAGTTATATTTATACGCTGAAAATTAAATGTATAATTTATTTTCAATTGTTATTTTAAATGTAAAATACAGACATTTCAATTGCAATATACTGTAATTGTAATATTTTTTCACAATATTGTATGTGCTGTGTTTTTTATTGAATAAATTCTGCCTTGGTGAACATTAAACACTTCTTTCAAAAACAAACTCTTACTCTTACAGAGCCCAAACTTTTTAAATAGTCGTGTAGTAATGATGCAACTATTTTAATGATATTTTCTTCATTTTGTTTCTGCAAAATTGTATTTTAAATGTTCCTTTTATTTGGCGGGAAAATGTGATGTAGACGCGTCTTCAAGAATTGCACACAGACAGACCGTTATCTGAGAGATTTAGAGTGTGATTTTGATTTCAGTCACTCTCAGTTTTGATGGACTATGCATCACAGTGAAAATTCAGTTGGTTTGCATGGGTGTGCCTTCGATTCCGCATTAATGTTCACAGTCAAACACTCCAGTCAACATGTAGGTCACTAAATAATGCATTGTTTTCCTGGCTACAGTTTAAAGCTCTTACTGATTCATTGGATTTTCGCCTCATTTCTTCTTTTACCATTACACAGACCTATTTTATTTTACTGAGCTTTCAATGACAATGATTCATCAAACCACCTGTTACACATTTTCAACAGCCTGTTTTTGTCTGTCCTCAGTGCACAAAACTAACACGGCGCTTCACTGGTTCAGTGTTTCAGTCAGACGGTCTGTGCTGGCTGCATGCTTAGTCATTTAGTTAGCTTTAGATTTGCATAACAGAAGCTTGAAGGTTCTGTAATTTGTAAATTCAATAAAAACGTCACTATAGACATTTAAATTTCATTGCACCAAACACTCAAAAGCATCTTGTCCAAGGGAGATACGTTATACAACTCACTCTCTCTATCACAGTCACTTTCATCGGGTCTTTCGAAGACAGGAAATCCATTAAGGATGTTCTTTTACAGTAGGAAATTGTTTTAGATCTCACCTTCCGCCGAAGTGAAAAGGCATGTTGGATATAACTTTTTGTTTGCATTGACATGAATAGTATCAGGCTTAATAAAACTATAATAGCCATAGGACATCTAAGACAAAAGATCAGATATAAGCAGCTTTGCGAACACTCTAGTCTGAGAGTGTAGGTGTGTTTTTATATAATCATACATTGTTCCAGTTAGACCTTTCTGTAAAAAGCACCTAGTGGTTTAGTTGACCTGTTTCTCTAGTCGACCTTCCTTTAATCCGAGACATGTAAGTTCAAGCATAATGCAACCAAATGGAGAATTATGGCTGCATCCAAAATCGCATACTGTCTGAGTAGGTACTACATTTGATGAGGAACTACTTTATGACTGTTATAAAGTATGCTCTATAAAGTATGAATGTGTATAGTATGAATGAAATCCGGATGTACTGTATCCATCAAACTGCCATTGCGATAGTAAAGAGTCCATCAGATGGGCATTTCGAAACCTTGGCAAATGTAGGTGATCTGGGTACTTTTTGTCTACTGTTTTATGAATACCGTGAATTTGGACATACTATTTTTATACTGTAAAGTAGGCAATAGGCATATATTCGAATGCAGATTATGTCTTTAATTTCGAGGATGGTCGTGAATTTGGTCAAACATTTAATATCACACAGCTTTAAAATAGTGGAGGCCATTGTTGTCACATGAGAATGTTTTGCAATATATCTGTATTAATCAGAATTAACTATATATCTATATTATCTATATATCAGAAATAAGGTTGTTTTCACGTATGTTTTCCGCTTACTAGTAGGTAGTAGGCATGTTCAAACCTTTGTTATAGATATGGTCATGAATTCCACCTAAAAGATATATCAGAGAATTTAATGTGGATGTAACTCTGTCAGTTTTGTTCTGTTATAGACTTAAAATGAAGAGATTACTACTTCAGCTACTGTAACTGACACTTATCAGTTATAATCATATTCTACAGAAATGCAGACAATTATGTGCATTTCATAGCACAAAGAGATTTTTATTATTCAAAAGGTCATCATCTCTGCGCAATACTCCCACTGTAAAAAAAATTTTTTTGTACAGAATATAACTGGCAGCTGTGGTTGCCAGCATAATTCTGTAAAAAATTGTAAAAATTTATAAAGAACTTACAGAGCAACCTGTACATTTTACAGACTGTTATAATTTACAAAAAAATAAAAAATAAAAAAACAGTAAATCCAACAGCCCTTTATGAATTATCAAGGCCAAACTGTTACAAAAATTTGTAGCTACTATAACTATCTATTTTTTTAAACTAAATTTTAAGATAATGACGACTTTTACTGTAAAATTACATGAAAATATATATTTTTTCATTGTATATAAGGTAATTTACCGTTAGCTAACTGACAAGTAGCATTGTTACAGTCTTTGAACATGATTTTGTAAACATGACTCTTTCATGAATTGTACTTGAAAACCATGTTTGCCTAATATTAATAAAGTGAGTGACCCCCTTCACCGTTCGTGATCTCATCACATTGCTAGGAAATTAACTGACACAAAGTAACATTCGTTCAATAAACATTAAACCACATACTAATGGACTGTAACCAGAACACACCATATCCACACACAGACTGAGGTCGATAGCATCAGTTTATAAATATATAGCAGATCAATAAACAGATGTACAGTGGGTGTCCATGCATGTGCGGTCTAGACTTTGTAAAGTTGAGCAGTGGTGTATAAACTGTGATGATGTCACTCTAAAGATGTACAGTAACGTAGAGAGTCTAAAATAAACCAGGTAAAAATGTTATTGTATCGTCTGTTATGACATTTAGTCAAACGTTTTAAACAGTGCAGTTTTATTTTAGCCACTAAAGCTTATTAGAGTTTTGACCATATATAGTGCTGTTCGAAAGGACTGAATGCAGACAATTGTGTTTGTTTTACATGTAGAGATTCAAAGGCTGTGTTGATAGTGGACACAGGCAGCTGTGTTTTACATCATTCTCTCTCTCTCATTAGTCTTGAGGGCTCTCAGTGTAAGCTGAGCTCATGTCCAGAGGTACCAGGCAACCATGCCTGTCAACAGTCAGCTGTGATTTGTTTCTGTGCTTGTTTGTTTGTTTATGTGTTATAAATAATATACTCTGAAATATAGCACAGCTTGTTTGCTTGAATATGACCACATGTTTGAGAAAGAGCAAAGGAGCAAGATTTTTTATTTGTTATTAATTGTTTCATAGTGTAAAACTATTTTAATACCAGACAACTTTAAAATAGGGGAGGATAGGACTAGTTGTCACATGATAATCTTGTTGCAATATATGACAGAAATTATGTTTTGACTCAAAAGTCCAATTATACAAATGTGTTTTCTCTTGCAGTGTTTTTTTATGTTTTATGATCAAAACCCACATAAATTATACATATCAATTTTACCCTACAAACTAATATCTCAATATCATCATATTTTGATGTATATATGTTTACTCCGCATCTATACAGCTGTTGAGTAAACAAGTGAACACAATACAATTAGGAACCTGTATGTGTGACGTGCATAAATATTTCTTAGTGTTTAAAGGGTGCGTATGCTATAGACAAAATCATTTTATAACCCTGAAGAGTTTATTCATCACATCCTGCCTTTATGACACACACAAAAACTAAGGCAATGGCATTTGAAGGAGAAATGCAAGACATAGAGAGAGAATGAGGCCCGATAGGAGAAGAGAGAGACGGTAAAAGAGAGAAAGGTCAGATGTTGGTCCGTGGTTAATGCGTTTATCTCAACTATGTTTGTGCTGTCAGATGTGTACCATTGTTTTGTCCAAGGACACTAAGTGGGAAAGTCAGTGCACTGCTGATAAATTAATTCCCTGTGTGTGTGTGTGTGTGTGTGTGTGTGTGTGTGTGTGTGTGTGTGTGTGTGTGTGTGTGTGTGTGTGTGTGTGCGTGCGTGTGTGTGCGTGTGTGTGTGTGTGTGTGTTTGTGTGTGTGTGTGTATGTTGCACTGAAAGAGCATCTATTCATGCTCCACAGCGACAGAGAGACACACACTGATGTGAAGTGATCTCCCCTCGAGAGGTCTTTCAGAGAGAGAATAAGAGCAAAAAGAAAGACCTGCAGGAGGAAAACAGGATCTAAACAGGATCGCAGGCACTCCTTCATTTAGATAATCATTAATAATTAATGGATGAGTAAATGAACACACATTCCACGGACTCTATATCCTCATCAGCAAATATTTTTGAACAGGGCCTTTAAATGTGATTACAGCAGTTTAACTGGAGAAAAAGCTTGTGTTCTTTGGATTAGAGTGTGTGATAGAGATTAATGCGACCTCTAAACAATGCCACAGTGTGAGTGTGTTTGTGCGCCATTGTTAGTAGTGGAAGTGAGCTTTTGGCTCCACAATATCAGTGTGTGATAAAGAGCAAACAAGAACGCGGCTAAAGTGTAAAAATGACTGCTGTTGAGTATATAAACATTCACACACACACACACACACACACACACACACACACACACACACACACACACACACACACACACACACACACACACACACACACACACACACACACACACACACACACACACACACACACACACACACACACACACACAGTAGAGGCCACTTAGAGCATTTCTAGGTCACTCTGCAGTTTGGCATTGGTCCCTAAATGAGCCCACCATTGTTTTTGGTGGATTGAGTTGTCTTGAATAGTGATAGACCGAAGTATAGGCCCGGCCAATTAATTATCTATTAAACACAGTCTTGGTGAGTATAAGAGTCTTTCAACAACATTAAAAAATCTTACTGACCCCAAACTTCTGAACAGTTATGTTGAGCTGAGTCTTGTCAGGGCATAATATCGAAATTCTGTTATAAATACTGTGTAAAATATGTGTTTATTTGATTTTAACAGTTATGTGACTCATTTTTAATTCTTAAAATGTGCTATGTATATATTGCCATTACATCTGCCATCAGTCACCCGGTGCTCTTGATATCAGCCATTAAAACCCTAGTCGGTCTTGAGTTTTAAGCTAACAAATAAACACTTGAAGTGAAATAAATGAAGCACTGTAAACTTGAATTATGCTTCCCGTCTACAAACAAAATAGCGATGACCTCACTGTCATTAATCTTGTCATAAAGAGACTATGGGTGTGAACTGCTCTACACACACACACGCACACACACACGTACACACAGCCAAAGCACTGTTTGTCACCTTCTATTTTTTTTGTTCTTTATTTTTCATTTTTTCCATCACAATAGAACCTGAACTCTAATTTTTGTGGATTCTTTTATTACTGAAATGTATATGAAAGGTTTGTGTACATACATATCTTCCGCTGGTGAAATATAATATCATATTTGCCAAATAGATGTATTGTGTATTATAAGCTACTCATCCTTCATTGGTTCTGTTGGATCCTGGATCTTGCCAGTTTCTACAAAAGAAGTTTAATCCCTGTTTTACCCATTCACGTGCTTGCGTGCGTGCGTGCGTGCGTGCGTGCGTGTGTGTGTGTGTGTGGAGGGCAGAGGGGCCGAGACCACCAACACCCCTCATCATGTAATTACAGTAGGGATCAGGTGATTAAGGTCTGGGTCATTGGGTTATCATGGTTTTGGAGGGTAAAGAAGATTAGCAACCAGACTGCAAGGATTACTGTTCATCTTGAAGAGGGCAGGCCAAAAATGAGGAAGGGGAGTCTTATACGCCCATGGAGTAAACAGAGGAGGCGGATGAGAGAGAGAGATTAAGTACATCAAAACTTTGATTACTGTAGTTTTGCACACACCAATTATTTCCTCATTTTTGTTTCCTCATTCCTCACTTTACGCTTAAAGAAATGCATACTTTTGCATAGGAATGTGTTTAAAATGATTCACACTACCGTTCAGGGGTGCGTTTCCCAAAAGCATCGTTAGCCAACTATGGTCGCAAGTTCCATTTGAACTCTATTGGTAACGACAGAACTTGCGACCATAGTTGGCTTTGGGAAACGCACCCCAGGTTTGGTGTCAGTGAGATGTTTTTAGGGGAAATAAATTACTTTTACATGCATTTGATAAACATTGACAGTAAAGACTTTTACACTGTTTTAAAAAAAAAACTATTTAAAATAAATGCTGTTCTTTTGGACTTTCGTCGTTAATCATAGAATCTTGAAACAAATGTTTTCAACATTGATAATAATAAGGAAAGTTTCTTGAGCCCCAATTCCGCATATTTACAGTATATTTCTGAAGGACCACACCGAAGACTGGATTCAGGATTTTATTAATATATTAATACAATTTTAAATATATTAAAATAGACAATAATATTTCACAATATTATGTAGGCCTATAAAATAAACATAAATAGTCGTATTAGTGATAGAAAAAGCCATTTGACTCCTGTTCATACTGGCTGACATGCTGAGATCATATAACCAAATGTAAACTACTCGCGCTCTCATCTCAGAAATCCCCCTGTTATTGGAGACTTTCGCTGGTAGAATGAATTAATCATGCTGACATACACCTGCAAATAGGGTATTTCTACAGAAAAACTGATGTGGCTTCCTTTCTGATGGGCTTTATGCATATTTATAGTTACGTATAATAACCAAGATGAAATTCGTATCAGCAATTGAAACAAAACAAGTAATATCCTATAATAAAGTTACATCTAGAAAAAATTCCTGTCTGAAAACTGCTGAAGACGGTGTCTTTTTGAGCTTCTGATCCTCACTTTCAAAGCTTTATTTGCTGAAGAAAGAGGCTGAATGTGAATGATTGTACTTTCCGTTGGTACACAAAAGCATGGGGACATTAGCAGTGGGCTGGCAGTAATCCTGGCTGCATGCCCTTGGGTACTTCGACCAGCCCAGTTTGAATACAGAAAAAGGGTGAATTCAGCCTCCACCTGGCCTTTATGACTGGACCATATCAGGCATAAATACCCACAGACCCCTTGCTTTTCCTGTAAATGGACTGATCCGATCAGGCAGTGCTGTGACCAAAGGGAAAGTCATTGAGAGGAGGGAGTTCCTCTCATACTTTTTCACATTTTGAAATATCGCTGAATAACTCTGTGCTGTTAAAGCACAAATAACTCCTCTTGGATAGCTACAGGTGTGTATTGTCATGTGATTCATCTCTGACTGACTTTTGTTAGCTGGGTGTGCTGGCAAAACATTGTTTATCTTAATCAGCAGGTAGCACAAAATTGTGTGTGTGTGTGTGTGTGTGTGGCTCAGACAAATGTCATGGAATTACTGATCATTCCCTGATTATACCCTACATTCCCAGCATTTATAGTGTCTCTGTCCTGTGTCCTTTCGTTCTTCTCATCCCTGGTCCACATGGAGGGATGCTTATTCATGGTCAACCTGTGTTGCTTTGTTATATAACACACATATACTCATAGGCAGATGGTATTATTTAAGCATCTCCTTTAGCACACAATGCCATCATCGCCCTAGTACGAAATGCATGGAGAATCCACAACTTACATGCTGCATTCATCCATCCACTAAAACTTGTGTGTGTGAGTGTGTAGTCAAATATTGAGGAAGTTATTTAAAGAAAACTATACATTTGGTCTTTCAGCTCTGATGTTTAAGGCTTAGAGAATGCAGTCAGCTGCTGCTCGTGGGTGTGTTTCTTGTTTTCATTATAAAGAATGAAAAGCCTGCAGACGAGTTACTGAACCTGATTGACCAGTTTTACGGCAAAACATGACACCAGGAAAAGAAGATCAGATGAATGCGCATAAAAGTGCGTTTGTATTTTGCTACAGGCTAGTGCACATGCGCATATGAAGAATGTTTGAAATATCAATTATACATATCAAAATGTATTCCTTCAAGACGTGAAATCAGTGACCATAAAAGTTTTTACTTAACATTTTAGTGAACATTTACTTAACCCTTAATAGTGTCAAATATGGATACTTCACTCAAAAATGAAAAATGTCATAATTTACTTACCCTCATGTTTTTCCAAACCCATAATAATGAAACCTGAGCGGTTTCCATCCCTCCATTGACAGTATATTCCAACAAAAGGATCAAACTTCAAAAAGTTCATAAAGACATTGTAAAAGTAATATGATTTGAAGGGTATAAGCTGCCTTCACGTATATGATACGGTATAAAAAAAACACACACAAAATAAGCGTTTTGACTATTTATAAAACTATTGTAATGATAGGCTATGCTCTTCAAAATTAAGAGGGAAAGTGTTTGGATATTTTCAAGTTGACAAAAATGTGGAAGAGTGAGGAACTGACTTTGCACATCCACTAAAAATGACCTTGTTGGTTAACCAGTCGCTTAAAACTAATTGCAAGAATACCGAAAAGTGAAGTTAGTTCTGAGAAACTCATTTGTTTTCAGAAGCCTCTTGGATTGATATTTTGTATCTAATGTAATGCCATTCTGACATTGTACTAAAGTATCAAAATGCTTTATGAGGGTGCTATATGTCTCATTTAAAGGCATTTTGATAAAAATATCTAACTAAATATATTTCTGAATGCTAAGATTATGATTCACTAACATTAAATGGGCAGTATTTGAGCATCTCGAAAAGCAATTTCTGCAGATCTAGTGTCGCTTATTGTCACCGCTAATCCGCATCTCCTCAAACCTTCCTGTTAGTCCTCATTTCTGTTTGGCAGTTTCTCAGCGGTGTTGTTGTATTTGGGAAACCCTGTTATTGTGCTGACAGGCAGCCAGGAAGGAAGAAGTCCCGCCCCGGCTTCCCACTCACCACCTTGTGAGCCGATCCCATTGACTGAAATGCTTTCTAACCTTTTGCTCTACTTTGCCATTGCACACCAGTACACTGAGAAAGGAGAGATGTTTTACACCTAGCCGCTGCTGTTTATGCTAACATATATGGAGATATGCTGTAGATAAGATCTTAAAAGAGAAGTGTATCATTTCTGCATAACTATAGTGTCAATCCAGTTTAGTGTAACCCCACCCCGTTGCCGCTATAATTTTTCCACTTTAAACCTTAGTTAGGTTAAACGCCATATTGAATTAAACACTGATGAAAACAAGGCTGTGAGGGATATGATATTGTATATAGTATATGATATAATTCACTATCGGAATTATCGTAAATACGAGTTTCCTAGTTAAAAATTGGATGTAAATGCCCTCTCAAGTCGTATTTACCACTAGGAAGTTCAGGGATTATTTTTGATAGCCAAGTTCTCGAGTTGGGCGGTCCATAAACTTTAAACATGGCGGAGGTGACAACGATTACTGCTGTGACTGGAATGCTTTATTCGTTTTTCCCACAATGGCTACACCGCCTTGTCTTGTCATTGAAGTAGGGCATTTTTACATATATGAATAACCATTTGAATTGTATGTGTATTGTGCATTCCATGTTTGTATGATAGACTAGTCTTTATAAAGGTCTTAGATCACTTTTTTTTCCATAAAGTTTCTGTCTACTGAAAGTTTTTTCAGAAAGACGTTCCATCAGGTATGTTGTATGTACAACGGTACAATCCATTAAACGCACTGTACTTCTATCCCTCAACCTCATTGTCATTCCTGTCAAAAATGTGACATTGCGCTACCCTGACTAAGGTATATTTCTGTAAAGGTTGTATATACCATTGTTTGGCGAATTTTTGCGGCCGAAATCCAATAGGAATCCATGATATCATGAATTTAGCATGAGGCAAAATATTTTTCCAGCACAGATTTCGCAACGGGTTCAAGTTGGTGACATGAATTTGCTGCGTTGACCAACAGAAAGCTGTTTGGTTTGAAAGTGGCTTCAGTGTGAGCTGTGCTTCATACAGCACTACAGTACTGGCAATAGACAATGGACCTTTTTTGCCCACAAAATGTCTCTAAATTGATGTTCTGTAGCTCATATGAGATTTTTTGTGTGTATTGGGGCTTTTAGCTGATGGAATATGTAGTGCTTTCATTGGTAAGTGCGGTTTGGAAGCACGTCTCTTTCCTTTTTGCATTTTGCTGTGGGCAAATGGAAGGTGTAATGACTGGACAAACATGGGAAGGATGCAGGCGGCCTAGGGCAGGCCAGAGGGGGCTTGAGTTCAATCAGTGCTACACATCTGCTGAGAGTGGTTTGTGTTGAGCTTTGTCAGCGTTTCTTGTTCTCTGTGTCTCTGTTTGAATATAAGTGTGTGGTAAGATAATGGCTTGTCACGTAAGATTGATAACAGGATGGGCTGAAAAACATCACTTCATGCATGTTGGAGTATAGACATGTGTGTGTTGTGTGTATTGTAATGGATTGTGAGAGAAATGCCTTGTATTTGTGGGGGAGGGGGAGGGCTACAGTCCATGCCGTCGTCATGTCATCGCCTACCCTGCAGGCCTGCTCACATCTCCTTCTCTGTAAGTTTAGACCTACTGGCTTTTATTGGCTCTTTGCCCACTGAGAATATCATAATGTTCACTGTTGGTTATGGGCACTGTAATTATAGATCTCAAAAATATATATCCACCACACTACTTAGGAGCTCGGCAAAAAGAGAGACACACACACTGTCCTGTATACTGTGTGCATGGCCTTACATGCTTCTGGAATCATGCAGTTGTTTTGCCCATTTTTGGAGATCATGTTGACCATGTTTACATACCGTTTTAGATTAAGGTCTATGTTCTGGTTAAGCCTTTATTTGTGTAAAGGTGCTTACATGCTGTACTAGAATATTCCTGGGTAATACATTAATTCCTAATATACGGTATCAGCATGTACTGAATAAACTAAGAAATGCACGTTCATTAGTGGAGATGCTCTCTTTTGCCATTTATTTTAATTGATTTTAGTTATTCTTCACAATTATTTAGTAATCTCATTAATTCTCATTCCACACAAGAGTGCAATTAAATCCAATATGTAGGACATGTAAGAGTTTTTTGTTTATCCTGTCTGTATATTCATTTGTTTTACTTATATTTTATTTTGATTAGAAATCAATATTCTGAACAAGCATGTCTTATTCAAATTTCTCGAATTCAATGATATTAGATTATTGGCTTATCAATGTTATGGCAATGGGGGTCATGTGTTTACATGAAACATAAATAACTACAATATGATAATATTCTATTAATCAGAATTTTCATGAGAATAACATGCTCAGTTTTTCTGTCTCTCATTCTGTCTCTCCTTTTTAAGTTCTCTCTCAGTTTGTCTATTTTTTCCTGCAAATCCCTTGTTCTAGATGGATACTCTAATAGTGGTCATGTGATCAAGGGTTTTAAGTGGAAGGAAAGCTTTATTGATCGATGGGAAGGATTCCAGAAAACACCCGTCCTCACACACACACACACACACACACACACACACACACACACACACACACACACACACACACACACACACACACACACACACACACACACACACACACACACACACACACACACACACACACACACACACACACACACACACACACACACACACACACACAGGAGGAGGACAGAGTAAAGGTACACAGGACCTACAATTTCCACACTTTTATTAGACCTGAACATCCTGTGTGTAATATAAATGTGTTTGTGTGTGTATACAGTGTACAGTGTGTGGTAATTTAAAATGTGTTCTGATATATATTCTTCACACAAAATGAGCCAAGGCCAATGAGTCTGAGTTTGAAAAAAGAATGAATTGTATTTGTTTTTTACTTTTGATAAAAAGTAATTTTTCTTTTGATAAAAAATGAAAACAGACCCGAACACCACACAAGGGTTAACCTCAAGATATCATGCAATTTGACATGAAACAAATAACAAGTAAAAAAAGTCATATTTTTGCACATGAGATAAATACAATTGATAATACAATTGGGCCTATACTGTACAGTCCAGTGTACATAATACATTTTTCCATTGCTGCTGTTATGTGGTTAATATATTTTATCATTGTTTACTAAATGTATTTCACAGTCTTGTTTGCTATCTACAGCTTTGATGTTTTGGTCTGCGTCATCATGGCTGCAAGGGCAGGATGTTTTTAAGCACAGCTCGTGTTCAAGTGGAGCATGATAATTTCGCTCTAGCTGATAAAGTATCTGCTTAGGCAGTGTGATAACGCTAAGCCTTTCCACTGGCCTAAAAGTTCATGCCTAAAAAAACTCTTGGGCTCGAGCCGTCTCTTGTCCACAAGCAAAGACTCTTTAAAATCTGCTCCTCTTCACATTCACATTCACTGTGCCGTGGTCTCTCATGTGAGGACCATTATGTTAAATTTTTAAGTGTTCCCCGCATCCTCTCAGATCTCAGAATAACTCAACTGCTCAGTCGGAATCATGAAGAAATTCATCTGTCCTTTTCATTAAGACCATCTTCATCACCTACATCATCAACCTCCTGTGAACCTGAGAGTTCATCCATTTAGAAATAAACCATCTCTCTATTTCAATTATTTATCTTCCCTCTTTTTTGCACTCTCAGCCCTAAAAAAAAACTGTATAAACTCGTCATTACATAACTGCCGTATGTGCTGTGGCTTCTCTGGCTTTTATTTTTTGGATGGACCAAAAATAACAATGAACCTGAACTAATCAATGATTTAATGTAAGTATACACCAATATCGAAAGCTGATAATTATTCTGTTAAATAGTTCATATTAATAATAAATAGCAGATGTAAAAAGTCTATACTATATTGTTGTTTAAAGAAGAAGAAAAAACACTAAATATGAAATATTTTTAAATGCTGCAAGTCGATGCATCATTATAATGTACAGTATTAAAAATATATATTTATTATGAGATTTGCTAAAGAATACATTTAACAATGTTATTAAGGGATAGTTCACCAAAAAATATATATATTCCAAACCTAAAGTATGATTTTCTTTTGTCTGTGGAACTTAAAAGAAGATATTTTGAAGAATGTCGGTAACCAAACTATTCCTCTAAAGATAAACTTTAAATCAGCGTTATGACGGCTAAGGTATTCTAAATCTGAAAACAAGGTAAGTGAGCATCTACAATTTATGCTTTATGATATGATAAATAAATAAATATAACTGATCGTTGATGGTGCCGTTATATCGTGCATCCCGACCCTACTTTAATGTGATTTCCTCAGCAAACACAAAATCTCAGAACAGTTTCTGACACATGATGTCATTGTAGAGTATCTGTGTTTTTCGCCTTCTGCAGTGATTTTATATAGTTATTTATCCCAAACTGTGAATTAGTTCATAAAAACTGGCATTAAAGACAGAAAACACTATAATCCCCTTCATCAAGTTTCCCCTTCATTTAAGAAATTGAACATGCACTCTTGGCTAGTCACACTCTATAAAAACTGTGCTCTATGTTGTTTTGACCAGTGAAGGGAAAATTAATTTGAATCAAAGCAGCTCTTATTTCATTACGGCCATGCAGTGAAATCATCTTATAACGGCTCTGCATATTAAAGGCCATTAACAAGACGTGTGGAGTCTTTTTATGCTGAATTACCCATTTCAAGAGCCTCATCAAAGGCCGGGATTAATGTTATTTTGAGCCTGAGTTGAATATTGTTTTTGAAGACTTTTAATAGCCAGCTCTCCCCAGCTCATTCTCTTTAATAAGCATCTTTTAAAAAGCCAATCTCTTTCCAGTCTCGTCTCGTCTCGTCTCTTCTCTTCTCTTCTCTTCTCTTCTCTTCTCTTCTCTTCTCTTCTCTTCTCTTCTCTTCTCTTCTCTTCTCTTCTCTTCTCTTCTCTTCTCTTCTCTTCTCGTCTCTTCTCTTCTCTTCTCTTCTCTTCTCTTCTCGTCTCTTCTCTTCTCTTCTCTTCTCTTCTCTTCTCTTCTCGAGGTC
This sequence comes from Phoxinus phoxinus, assembly GCF_949152265.1. Classification (NCBI taxonomy): domain Eukaryota; kingdom Metazoa; phylum Chordata; class Actinopteri; order Cypriniformes; family Leuciscidae; genus Phoxinus; species Phoxinus phoxinus. The sequence goes on along the minus strand of NC_136877.1, from coordinate 17,927,348 downwards.
TGTAGGTGTGTAAGTCTCTTTGAACTGTGACAGCGGTACCTTCAGTCAAATCTCTCTCTCATCTGGGGTAGGGGGGCGGTTCGTGACAGGACGGGTTTTCCCCAGCACACAGCACCATGGCCCTGGATTCTCCCTCCCACAGCACGGCCTTAGATGGTTGCTGTTCTGAAGAACCAGATCTGACACATACGTTTCGTGCTTGTAAATGTGTTGATGAGAACAGAGGGAATGAATGAGCGGGACTGTTTGAAAGAGAAGTGCGAATGGGCTTTGAGTTTTTTTTTAATGAAAGTTTTCTCAGACTTAACCCATGAGCTTTCACAGGTGAATCTTCTGAGTGTAATTAGGATGCATTTTGTTTGTGAGTGTATGTGTGGTATGTGTAAAGGTAATTCGCACAATAACAGGAAGGAGAGAAGCTCCCTCTCCAACAGGCCTGTGAGGAATGTACATTTTTGGCACAAAACCTCCTCATACTTGCCCTTTCATTTCCATCCTTTATTTTAGTGCCAACACATACATATTTAACTTTGCGCTTCTCTTCACAAATATTTTCATCTATTATGCCTGACAATGCATTTGGCAAACAAAAAGAAAGAGCAAAAAAAGAATGTACAAGAAAGCATTCACACTCACATTCACATTATGTAGTTCACTCTTTCTCAGAACTGTGAATAACACGTCAAGTCCTGGAAACGTTTGTGGCCTTGTCTGAGTTTTAAAAACCTATTTCATTTGCATGTATTAGTCATTGCACATGGACATTTGCATATAGTTTTTGTGTTTGTTTGACTTATTTTAGTCGGTGTGTGTGTGCGGGTATGAAAAAAACAAAAAACAAAACGTATATATATGTTGTGGTCAGAATAAACAAACTGCAGATCTCATAAGCATATGTCAGTTTGACCATCACCCTATTTAAATATGGGTCAAACATTTATGGAAAGTTTGTTCTGCTTTGGTTTAAGTGTGATTCTTTAATCGTAATTAGGTCTGTATTTAAGGCAAATATTTATCATGCTATTTCTCATAGAGCTATAAAGTTTTGGCACCATTTGATTCTTCAAATCAGGTGACTTTAAAAGGAGAGGTATGCTATTTTTATTTTTTTTGTAATTAGGAGTTGAACTCAAGAATTTGCCTGGGAAATGATGGAAAAAACTCACATGATGTATTACGGGATACTGTGAACTTACACTACACTCTGCAATAGAGTGAATTTTAGAATATCAAACTCAAATGGAACAACAATTGGAATAAAGGATGTTTCATCAGTCCGCTGATGTATGTCCGTGCAGACTTGTGCATGGGAAACAGCACATGGTTAAAGTATTTGAGTGCTCGAAAAAAAAAAGGTCCACAAGATTGTGCGCATGTGCCAAACGAGTCCATCCATGCTCACTATTGTCACGGATTCTTATTTCAAATATTTTCAGTTTGTTTCCTGTGTTTCCTCTTTCATAGTAACTGATTTGGTTTTCCTCGGTATACTGATTATGTTCACCTGTCTCTTGATTGGTTTCTTATTTGTCCTAGTGTATATAACCCTGCAGTTTCAGTTGTGTTTTTCTGCTTTTGCTGCATTTTCGTGTGGTTTCCCATTTTGCCGGCATTTATCGATGTGCTCCTGAGTGTTTTGTTTCTTTTATTAAATTTAAACAGCTGCACTTAGATCCTCATCTCCTCTCTTTGTTTGACCACAATGTGAGAACTATCATATGTACTTTGAATGGCTTGCACACTCAACTGTGCACTAGGTAGAGCAGAATTCTGAAAATGAATTGTAACCACATCTTTAGAACACCTTTGAACTGCATAGCAACACCCTGGCAACCCCTGATAACACTGTAGTATAATGGTGGTGAGTTTTGCACAGGCAGGCACCACATATTTTCTTAAATTCATATTAAAAACTATTTCTTCTGCAGTTTGTTTTGGTTTTTGTGTTTTGTGTCATCTCTATAAATCACTTATCCCTGGTCTTTTTTCTTTGCAGAAACTTTTGTTACTTTTGGGGTCAAATGCTTTAAAAATAAGAAGGGTCAGTTACTGGATGTTCTGCATGGGTAAACACAAATGGAAATTTGCAGTGCCAAAGATCATGAAGTTGAAATAGGCATGGCTGTGATAAATGATCGCAGTGTAAGAGAACCGCTGGGCAGGAAAAGCATTTGAGCCCGTGTTAGGCTATACTTTGAAGGATTAGAAGGCCCTGTCACCGTAAAGATACCATTTCACACATTTTAACTGAGGGAATTAATCTGTTCGCAAAAACTGAGATGAGTCAGCGGTGGTGTATTTGACTGTTTGTGGTTTATTTTTTTAAATATCACTGTCTCCCACTCTCTTTCCCTCCCTGTGACCATTATATTCCCCGCTCTAAATCTCTTTGATGAGACCGGAAAAGCAGGAATTATTCATTGAAGATGCTTTTATGACATGTAGGCGTCCAACATATCCATAGCCTCAAAGTCCATCACTGAGTGTAATGGATAGTACATCATGAAAGAGGGTTTTGTTGAGTGTCAATGCACATGTCCAGGAGCTATTGATCTAAGAAGGCAAACATGAATGTTGTGGGCTGCTTTTTAATGCCGATGCATGCATTACTTAAACTGCAAATGTATGAATATAGACCCACTATGTTATGCTATGTAAACTGGGTTTATTTTCTAAGGTAGATGTTGTAATCTTAACTGATTCATGTCCATGCAACTATAGTCAAAATCCTAGTGCCTCTGTTCTAAAATCTACTATGTAGACAACGTTCTCACTCCACTCCCTCATGGACCCCTTGGCGTCACTTTTTAACACACATGGTACCTGGAAAGTCAGTGTTGGAGGGGGTTGGATGATGTGTGTGTGCAGTCATAAGGAGACGGATGAAAGAACAGATTGGGCCCTGAGTAATACGACTTTAGGCCAGTATCTGATGACATGGGCGATCTTATGTCTGTGACGCTGTAGGTTGCGTGCTCAGCACCTGTGTTCCCTCACACAAAGACTTTTGTGTTTTAGCCTCCCTGAGAAAAAAACAGTCCTGATATTTTGAATCATGTGATATGAACCCTCCTTTCATGCGGCGGCTTATAAACAACTTGTGACCATTGAGCATCAGCTGATCAAACTAACGCAGACCTCAAATAGTTCACAGTTCAGAGGTGAAGTTACAGTGTTACTGTCTAGATAGCATCCAGATGGAATAGTTCACCCTTTCTGTCATTATTTACTCACCCTCATGTTGTTCCAAGCCCGTATGGTGTTATTTTTTTATTCATAGAACACAGAAAGGAGAGATTTCAAACTCCTACTTTCTATGTAACGATAATTTATAGTGGCGATGGCTGTTAAGCTCCAAAAGGACAAAAAGCACCATCCAAATATCGGTCTGTTCTTCACACAAAATTGTGCACAAGTCGTTTGAACAACTTTTATGATGCCTTTAGTCCTGTTTGCTGAAGGATGTGACCGTTAGAGCAGGGTTTTATTTCTCTTTCAGGTAGCAGTTCTACAGCATCTTGTCATGAGCTTTCATGCTTTGACTCTCTTTCTGTTTGTGGATGAGTGTACAAGAAAAACCTTAAGACATCTGAAGTGTTTTTCTCAGGGTTTTCTCTCAAGGCCTCTGAACTTTGTGTTTTCCTTTCCACCACCTCTAAAATGTCCTTTATCTTTCAAGTCAAGTCATGTCAAGTCACCTTTATTTATAAGCACTTTATACAATACAGATTGTTTCAGCTTGACATGAATTGGTGAAATAATTCAATGATGCATATAGAATTCATTTCGGCTGTAAAGCAGCTCTAAAAAGAGAATAGTAAACAGTCATTATTTAAGTGAAATCAGTTAAGTGTTGATTCATTTCGGTTCAATAACTGTGTAAAGTTCATCATTTATCTAATGAAAACATGTCATTATCCATCTCAGATCAGTTCTCGTCTAATAGTGTCAATCCAGTGCAGTCAAGTCAATAATATTGCTCAATGTTTAGTATTCCCAACTAAGTAAGGCAAAATATGATAACCCAAACTCCATCGGTGACAGAATGGAGAGAAACAAGGCTATGTCAGGTGGACAGTTTCTTTCTCTCTCTCTGTTCTTCTTCTATTTCTATTTCTATACTCTTTGACTAACATCCTGATTTCAGAATTGTTCACTGTGTGAGAATAGTTTTCCCCTTCTGGGCTGTTTTGTAGACTTTAATACACATTTACAGCAATTTAATGTAAACTTTTCAGCCTTGCACTTCCTGACATCCTCAGATGTGATTTGAACATGACAATATAAAATGCTTACTATTCTACACTGGATCTGCAAAAGTTACAGCACGGAAGGGTTAATGTTCCAAGTTAAACACAAATCACCATGTGCTCTGTGAAGAACTTTTTAGTTGTAATTTTACTGACATTCCCTATCACTGTGACCCAGGTCATGTTTTTAGTCTCCTGTGGACTGAATCTGCTCAACCGGAAAAAACGATGTTCTACACCTGCAGATGGCTTATTTGCATTTCATCACTAACCGCCTCATGCTGCGTTAAAGAATGACTCTCCATTGCGCTCATTTTTTCCACAATCTTGTTTATTTAGTTTGTCTTTCTCTGGCAACTGCTCCAGCAGAAAGTGATACACAAAATATTGTCTTCCTCTCCTTGCTTTTTACTGAAAACAGACAATAAATAATACTGTTGCGTTTTTTTTTGCGTCTTCCAAAATCTCCTTTTAAGTTCATAAGCAGTCAGTCTAAGTATCACTTACTTATCTGAAGGGGTGAAAACAGTTTGGGGATTGTAACATCCTCTTTGCGGATAATTATTCAAAAGTGTGAGTTGCTGTTACTGACAAATGCATATTCGTTTTTTTTCAGCTTATGAGTTGAACTGGCAATAGAAACCAGGCAATAGAAAGTTTGTTAAAACCACACCGAAGATGAATATGTTAACACATACATGTGGTGGTTTTTAGGAAGTACACAATACACTACTGTTCAAAAGTTTGGGGTCAGTAAGATTAATGCATTTAATTGATGAAAAGTGCATGGCAGTAAAGACTTTTATAACGTTCTACTATGAAAAACATTGGGTCTCATTCAGTAAAATGTGCGGAATGATTTTAAAAACAAATCATGATTCACCCAAAATTTTGGAATAATATTTATTCTAAATTTACGAAAAAATATTGGAACAACTGAAACCACATGTAGGGGACAGTGGGGTAAGATGAGCCAGTGGGTAAGTTGACCCACCCAATTTATTTATTGTACACTTTTATTGACATGTGACCATATATTTCAGAATCACCCATCATTTTTGCCAGACTGTGAAAAGGAGCAGACCATGGGAGGAGTAGAAGGCACCCATTTACCTTAAAAACTGTTTTTGGCTTGTCAAAGTAACATATTTAGCATAACAGATGTAATGGCTATTACATCAAAGCAAATTGATCCAGGTCTAAAATATTTATGATCATATTGGCGATTTAGCAGTGTATAAAACCATGCAAATCATTTATTAGGCGGAGATTAGGTGGAGATTTGTCGTGAGAAGTTCTCCTGTCCGTACAAATACGAAATAATCCACGCAATTATTAGTGAATAAGACCCATTGTTCTTTTGAACTTTCTTTTTATCATTGATCATTGATAAGAAAAGTTTTTTAAGGACCATGTGAAATTCCAAGTCCAAAATTGAAATTCCAATTCCTAGATTCAATGAACATTTCACAATATTACTGTTTTTACTATATACTATATATACTATATATTTTAGAGCTGCCCACGACTAAAGATATTTCTAGTCGACTATTAGTCGTTCATTTTTAAGTGATTAGTCGACTAATTGCACGTGTATATTAATAAGCCAAATCATAATAATGAGCCTTTAATTGCCTGTTGTCACCATTATGTTTTGTTTATACAAAGCTTAATCATTTTTGACTCACACAGACCGAGGCGGCAGAAAGCGCATCCTGATTGTTTTCTCTATTTTACAAAAACACAACGTTTAGTTATTGCAAGTGCACACATATTACATTTTGAATGACGTATTAGGCTACTCTTGATATAAGACCAAAAATGACAGAGTATTTTAAGTTAAATGCAAGTGATCAAGCCGGCGCCTCCATGTCATGCAGTAAGCGCGCTAATAGCTTCCATCTAAGCCCCTTCTAGTCGACTATTAAGGGGCAGCCCTACTAAATATGCTGCTTCTTTCAAAAAACATTTTAAAAAATCTTACCGACCCCAAATATTTAGTACATAGTTTTAAACCAGTTTGTTTCCCAACAGACTGACAGCAACTTGACTTATTCCCCCCTGACTCATTGTTTTGTGTGAAATATGCATCAGTCAATTAACAGACTCTGGGAAGTTCATGGTTGGATATCTGATGCTGAGACTACTAATCACTATCTTTCCCAGTCCACTTTTTATTTTCCAAGAGTCACTGGTTCCAACTCTCTCTGTTTCTCATCCACACTTGACTTCCCTCCTGCAAGCTGTTTCCCTGAAGTACTGGCTTGATTTCGACCTCCTGTGGAGCAAGAAGACAAAAGTTTTTCCTAAGAATTTCTCCATTTTGTTTGCACCCCACAGCAAAGTCCTGCACAGCTTCCCTAATGTCCCTGAGCTTTTTGTCTCTTGAGTGTGAAACTCTAATGAGGAACAGGGATGAGATTCCCAGGAGAGGCTTCCCGCTGGCATTGGATGGGAAAGGGATAATAGAGCCAGTCAGATTTGTGTGAACCCAGACGAGGGAGACGTGGCAGAAAAAGGGAATGAGGAGGTCAGGGGAATCCAATGGTAAAACAGCACAGAATAGACTAGATTGTGCGTTCGAATAAGAGAAGAAAATAGGTAATGGACTCACAGGATGCTCACAAAAATTTAAAAAAGGAACAGAAGAAGAGAAAAGTGTTCATGAGAGGTGAACATTCAAATTTAGAGGTGAACAGTGATCACAGTTCAGTTCCTTATAGTAATATAAAGACAAAGTAATGTGTTAAAGCTAATGACGTATAACTGTAAGAAAGCCATTCATTCCCTGACTTCTGACGACTGCAAACACTGCAGCTCTGTGACACTCCGTTTGAGGTTGACATGTCAACTTCTGGCTTGACCAATAGTGTGATTTTCTTTTTTTGAAACTTATTCTGCACCGTTTGTGCATAGAACATGAAAGAGCCCTCAAATCATGTGATTTGTTGGGAATTACTATTATAAGAGACTTTTTATCCTTGTCATGGCCATTACGTCCAGGGTGTTGTTTAAAGTTCAAGACGCTGGGATAGACACCAGCATACCCACGACCCTAGATTGGACAAGTGAGAATGGAAAATGGATGAATGGATTGAAGTACATTTATGTATAGTATGTATGTACTCTAGTGAAAAAAACTATACCAAAATGTATTTAAAATACATTTATTTCATACAATACATTTATTTTGTACTTAGTATACAAACCCATTAACATATTTACTGACATATCACTTGAGACTTACTGGTATACGTATAATAATTAGACTGTATTGCACAATGCACATTTCCTAATATTAAGCCTTAATGTGTTTTAATATCACTATTAGTAAGGATAGTATGATCTCTGTGTAATATCAGTCTTTAAATGCAAGATATTTAAAGTGTACCTAAAGTATACTTGGAAAAGTTCCACTTTAGCACAATCAAATATACTCAAGTATATCTTTATTTTGACCTTAGCACCATTTCCGGATGACTTACACAAAATTAGTTGTTCCAATTTAGCAGACTTCAAGTATACCAATTTTGTATACTAAAAGTACAATTGCAGGGTATTTATAATAAGTACATAGTACATGTAGGCTATTTGTAGTATACTTCAATACAATAATTCAAATACATTTTTGTATATTTATTTTCACTAGGGTACACTCTTGGAAAAAAGGTAGTACAAAACTGTCACTGGGACAGTATAATTTAAAAGGGTTCTAACTGTTTAGGTACTAATATGTACACTTTTGGTAGCAATATGTTTAACTTTGAGGTACTAATATGCACTCTTTAGGTACAAAGGTGTAGGGTACCGGCCAAGTGACAGTTTTTGTACCTTATTTTCTGAGATTTTATTTATTCACTCTGCTTGCCACAGTATTGTATGTTTTTATAGTGATTTTTGTCCAGTTATCAACCATCTAGAGAGAACATCCTACAAACCCCATAGCAACCAGAACACCTTAGCAATGTGACAGGGAGTTTTCCTTGGACAAGCATCACTTACATTTCAGAAAATGGTAAAATCAGTTTTTGCAATTCTATTTGGTGCCTCTAACAGCACATAAATTACACATAGTAGCTTTAAAGAGGCACAGATACACAGACACAATCTTAATCATAACCTTGACTGAACTAAGACCTCACCTCACATTTTTAAGCAAAGACAAATATAGCAGATGCGGTAGATTAAACCTTCCTTGGCCTGAGGTCTCAATGCTCAGCAGACATGAAATAGGCTGGCGTTCTGAAATGAATGTGTCTGGATGTGAGGGTGAAATGGGGACACATCATAACATACATGAGGTTAGTTTAGCTGGTTGGCGTTTTATGACGTGGGACAAATTACAATGTGCTTTGTTGAACACACACATGCACGTATACGTCTGTCAGTTTGCTCTTGGTGATATATAGCTCCATACAACTCATCGAACAGAAGAACCGTGAAATCCCTGGAAAATTTAACTTAATGGGCAGGCTTTTTCTCTTCCCATGGGTCAAACACACACACACACACACACACACACACACACACACACACACACACACACACACACACACACACACACACACACACACACTATAATGGACAGAGCGGGTCTGTTCCACTCTGTCATTTTTTATGAAATGAAGAACAATGAGTAACTTTGCTAGCTTTTGGGAAGTGACGTGTGTGTGTGTGTGTATTGATGAATCTGCAACCTATAGAAACGCGTCTCTTATTTTATCTCATGGCAAAATTGCATCTAAGTGTCTTTCTCTTCCCGTCAAACACATCAACACCCGACTCTTGTTTTAAAATGGTTACCACAAATAGATTCAGACATGTGCAGTAGTTTTGTCCATCAGGCCTGTTGTTGCCTGTCTGAGAGACTCTGACTGGCTGCTTTGTGGCTGTCCTGAACCCAGATCTTCTGGAGGACACAGCATGTGCTTCAAAGATGTTTTGAACCACACACACAGAGGCGGACCAGAAGCAATGAGTCGCAGATGTGACTTAAAGATTTTATTTTAATCATAAAGCTTCTTATGTGTCTGCCTATGTATGTGTGTGTGGTAGGGGGATGGGGGCGGTGGGGTGGGGTTAAGGTCAGTATGATTTTTTTTTTAAAGAAATGTATACTTTTATTCAGAAAGTGTCCATAACATTTCTGAAAACAGTAAAGTAACAGTACTGTAAATGTTTTTTTTTGTTTTGTTTTTGCAAACAATTTCTATTTCAAATAAATGGCATTCTTTTGAACCTTCTGTTTATCAAAGAATCCTGAAATAAATGCAAAAATATTAAGCAGCACAACTTTTTTCAATATTCTAAGAAATGTTTCTTATTTATGATGTGACACTGAAGACTGGTGTAATAGCTGGAGAAAATGCATATTTTAGGGAATACATTACATTTTTTTATATTTTAACATAGAACATTATTATTTTTAATTGTAATTAATCAATATTTTTGTAATTACTATGTACTTAATATATAATTTTTTACAGTTTTTGTATCAAATAAATGTAGCCTTGTGAGCTTAACACACTTGTTTCAAAAACATTTATAAAATCTTACTAACCCTAACTGTTGAATGGTTGTGTACATTTGTTAGAAAGTGTTTTGTTCTCCTCAGAGAAAAACAGAGACATAGTAAGTTGATGTGAATGTGTGTGCGTGTCTGTTATGTCTGACTGGCTCATTCCTCTGGGTTATCAGTGAAGCATGACGTTGTTATGTTCCATCTCAAGGTCTCCAGACATATTCCTGCTTATATTAACTTGCCACAGGTGGGAAATGTGGATTTCATCTTCATTTTGGAAAAAAATTCTTTATATAACAGCCCATAAATCACAGTGATATTACTGAAAACTCAGTCATCCAAGAACTGCCTTTAGATACGCTAATGATCATCAGTAGCTCTCCCGCGTGTGTTGAGTCTCCAGTATTCACCATGAATGCGGAATCCATCTCTATTTTGTACCCATGACATTTAGAGCAGATTTTTCACAGCCGTTCACAATTTCATGTCGTAGTTATATGGATATCAAACTGAGAAAAGTTCTATTGCTCAGAGGTTGCTATTTTAAATTTAACATAGAATGTATAGATTTAAGTGCTTCATATCAACTTTTTGGTGTTTAGGCCTGTTTACTAGCCTGGCTAATGCCAGACCCAATTCTCGTTGAGACTTGGGTCTGGGAACCACATGTGCATTTTCTCGTATTTGAGGCGTGGTTTACGAATGCGCCGGCGCCGTTTATTGGGTGCTAAGAATGTCTATCAAATGCGCCTGTACGTAGCTCATAGCCAATCGTTTCCATTATACCAGATGACGTATGTAGAGAAATGGTTTAACGCCAAACGCTGCTCTTTTTTCTAAATAAAATTGCGATCTAAACTACTTAGAACAATATCTAAGGCTGCATCAAAAGGTAGCTTCGCGTCTGCTGCCATGTTGACTCCATAGATATAAACAAACTGCTTAGTGTGTCGCAAAGATGTCGTCATCGTCTTGCTGCTCCCTCCCCGTTCTGTGATTGGTTCCCTAAACGAGGCGAAAATCAGGTCCATGGTTTCCAGACTGCCTTTCAGCGAGAATAAAATCGCGCTGCGCAAAGGCAGTCTGGGGAAACCCAGGCTACCTGTTTACAATAATAAGTATAACAATAACTATATTAGCATCAACATCAATGGATCGCATTCTTTTCATAAGCTCACGTCCTCTGCCGCTTTAAATGTACAAGCTTTTCAAAATCAGGTGGATTCTAACTGTCAATGTTTTTATCGTTCATCAGCTCTGAAAATGTTGTAGTTACAGTTATCGTCCTTGGTGTGAATGGCCCTTTTCTCTTAAAATTCCTTAAGAGAAAAAACTAGACACAAATGAAACAACTGATGACAAAAAGTATAGAGCTTTAACATGAATGTCAAGAGTGTATCTTAGATAAGTTTGGGAGAATTTGTTGAGAAATGTTAATATTGTAGGCTATAGGTATGTAATCAATAAGTCTTGGCAAATCTGACGTTGTTGGGATCTCTTCTAAAACTGTAGAAGAGAATATGTGAGAATTACAGTACATGCAACTTTTTCTCAAGAGAAGCAGGATACGTAAGTGAGAGTCTCTATTAGTTTTCCACTTAATGTCACTGTAATTTAGGAGAAGCAACTCTCAAGAAGAGTTCTTGGTATGAAATTTGGGTCACACTTTGGTTTACGTTCCAATTCTCACTATTAAAGTGGTTAGGTAGTTAACCAGAGAAGGTAGTTGTTAAGTTTAGGTATTGGGAATGATTAAGGGATTTAGAATATGGTCATGCAGAATAAGGCATTGATATGTGCTTTATAAGTACTAATAAACAGCCAATATCTTACGTAATATGCATGCTAATAAGCAACTAGTTAGTTAAATAGCGAGAATTGGACCTAAACTAACTATGGTGTTACCGAAATTTGTTGTGATAAAGATCAAAATTTTATGACAAGTTTAAATAATTGGACTAATGTCAATTTTCTCTCTCTTTTTTCATGTATCTTGGATTCTTGGATTTCTGAACTAGGTAAGTTAACGTGTTTTTGTGTACAAGTGTGTTTGCGTGTGTGTGCGTGCGTGCGTGTGTGTGTGTGAGAGAGAGAGTGAGAGAATAAAAGAGAGAGAGAGAGAGAGAGAGAGAGAGAGAGAGAGAGAGAGAGAGAGAGAGAGAGAGAGAGAGAGAGAGAGAGAGAGAGAGAGAGAGAGAGAGAGAGAGAGAGAGAGAGAGAGAGAGAGAGAAACAAGAATGCAATATCTTTCACAGGCAAAAAAAAAAGCAGCGCTCATTAATAATTAATAAATAAATATATATTAGAAAGAGTAATGACAGAAGAGAAGGAAAGTAAAGATAAACTGGTAGAGCGAGAGAGATTTGGAGCTCTTCTTGTTAACAGGCTCTGTGGGTTTATTCAGTAGTTCTGGGAGAGATGATTGTCAAGAGTGTTTCATTAGTTTAATCCACCGTTGCACTCTGGGGATGGATACGCCAAAGCGATAATGTCTTCTCTCTCCCTTTGAGTTCTTCCTGTCTCTCTCTCCTCACCATTCTTTTTCTCTTTTTGAGAATTTCACTTTTGTGAGCCATAGTCCCATGAGCCTACATGTCCATTTAGTGAAGTTAGCAAACCTACGCATACTCTGTCTAATTCAATAAAGAGAGGTCAGAGGTCATCTAATCAATGATTAATGTGATTAGACAAGGGTGGAGGAGAGAAGAGAGGAGGATGGGGGGAGAGGAAAAGAGTTTTATATAATCTCACGCTTGTGCCAAGTAGTGCACAAGTATCCGGAAATGAGAATTCAGTTTTAGCCAAGTGGCTTTCAGTATGTCATCCAAAGAGTGAAAGCAGAGGGAGGCAGATAGAGAAAAAGAGAGAGAGAGACTCAGACCGAGCAGAGGATTTTGGGGAAGGGAGAAGAGAGTTTGGATTCTGATCATGAAGCTGAGTCATCACTAAACCATCTGCTATCTGTGCGCGTGCACATTTGTGAAATACTCTCCTCATTGATTTCAAGATGGTGGGCAAAACACATGCAGGTTAATATTTAACACTGATGGCGGAAATGATTGGAAACCCCACAGGCGCGCTGTGTTCCCTGCTCTTTATGATATGTGTTCAACCCTTCAATGAAATTGACAAAATTAAGTACAAACATTCTGCATTTCTGATCAAACTTCACTTATAGGTGCACTGTCTGAAAAAAGAAAGATGTTTAGTGTTTTTGTTTGTTTGTTGAAAAACTAAATGTTTAGTGGTCATTGATGCTCTTTGTAGAACATTGTCATCAGGTTTCACACAAATGTGTGGAGTTCATGCAGCTTGAGTGCTTAAGCCATTAAAGTAAATGTGGAATTTCACTTTTCACTCAATTGTTATAATACATAATACAATAAGTTAATACATTATTAGATACATTATACATATATATTTATAATCTATTACATTATAAAAATTTATTATATTAGAAAAAAATACATAATAGACACATTTTCATGAGTGGTTTTAGATGTTTGTATATTCCTCACTGTATGTTTGCATTTAGCAGCATTATATCTATCACCTTTGTCATTTCATATCCAGTTCTAATGTGGTAAATCGCACAATAATAATCTTCAATCTAATATATCCAGCGCTCTGGGCACTGGGGGCAGAGGATGACTTGTGAGAGCTGCAGGATGAAACCTTGTCTTTTGAGACTTTCATGAGAGATTATGCGCCACAAATGGCCCATAGTGAATTTAAACGACGAGGCTCAGAAAAACAATTTTTGAAATGTTCACTTCTCTTTGGGGGAGATGCATGTGATATTATGGCTGTCCCAATGCCTTACTGCATTCTAATTTGTATAGCCTACTATCCATACTACAGGATGCCAGATTTCAGTTAATGTGTCTCAAACTATAACATGTTGAACATCTAAGGGGCTGATTACACCTGGTCATTTCAAATTTCATGTGTTTTTACTGATCGGAGAGCTATCTGATTTGTTAAATTGCTATCTGCAAAGTACACATCAGGCGAAAGCAATATATATGAGCTGCTTTTATTTATTATCAGCTAAATACAAGATCAAAGACCGCAATAGGAGAGATAGAGCAGCATCAGCGGCAATGGTAAGATCATTTAGTCTCACTACTCGAAGATGATAGTGTTTTGACCATCTGCGACTTACTTCGCGCTTCGTTTGCGGCAGTTTGCACGTTGACTTACTGAAGAGATACACATCAATTCATCTGCGGTGATGTGTTGCAGTAGCGCCGTCATATCTGGCTATTACATTATATGGCCTATAACGCTCTCACGCGTTTATTTTTTAACATTTTGGGACGAGGAAAATTTACATATGTGGTTTTAACAACCAGACGCATTTACACTTGTCCAATTCGTCTGGAATGCGTCTCCTGAAGCGGTTTGAGCGATCGGAATTAAATCTGTCTCGAAAGCGTATCGGAGGGTATTTACACCTGGATAGCTAAGGTGTAAACATGATTACATCAGGTGCTCAAATCACAAAAAAAAATAATAAATGATATGGTAGTGTACATATATGACTATGACCAAATACTGACAAACTGACTTTTTTGCATACTTATTTGACATACAACATACTTGACTGAGTTTATTTCTGTTTCTTATGACATTGAACAAATTTGAAAAGTGCTCAAATTGCTAAAAATAATAATATAATAATAGTAATACTGTGACTTGTCAGAAACTCCTTCAGTAGCCTACTAAAACACATCCCAGGATGCACCTCATGACGTTGGTTTAGAGAATTAACAGATTGAGCAGATCTGTTATCTTGACAGGGTGGCAACTTTGATGATTTTCAAATATAAGATAGGTTTGAGTTGTTTAACATCTTTTCAACATGTTTTAGTTCATACATACTTTTCTTTATGTCCATACAATGTTCCAGTGGAATAATGGAAGTATAGGAATTATGAGGAATTGTGCATTTACTCTTTTTATAAAAATGTGGAAATCAGTAGCAATAAAGAATGATTAGCTGTATCCAAAGGTTTTGAGAGGTAGTGTAAGTAAGAGTACATATTTACCATCGTCAGTTCTGTATAGGCCTAATTTTAGCAAGAAGTAGAATTAGCCTATGCACAATGAGATTCAGCTTCACTTATTTTCTCTCTCTTCCCCTGACGTTTCTGTTTTTCTAAATGGAATTGAAAGCACTGTTTAAGAAACTGTCAGTGAGCATGAAGCTAAACGTTTAGTACTGTATCTGCTACAGTAGCTGTTTACATTGATGATTGGAGAAACATTGTAACATTGGAAAGCTGAATCCATGGGAACAACCCTTTGAACTATGAACTCACCCCTTTGAGGAAGACGTGTAGATTGACATGCATGGATCGCTCCATCTGCTGTGTGATCATATCACATTTTTCTCTTTGGAAATCATCTGTCGTTCCACTCCACCATCTGTATTTAGCAGATAAATGGAAACAGATTGGCAGGTAAATAGATACACAGACAGACGGGCAGACACATGCGTTCAAGACTGACTGAAGATTGTGTTTGGTGTATCCAGCATTTAGTGAGATTAAAAGCCTATGCACAGTCTTAAGAACCAAGAACGGCTTTAAAACTGACCTAATGACACACTGTGCTTATGGATCAATGTCCTAATCAGGTCATAGAAGAGCCAAGCACTTAGCTTGTTTGTGCTGGATATGTGGGATTATGAAAAAGGTTGATGAAGATTCATGCATTACAGATTCTTATAATTTGCATTAGATTAACAATGTGATAGTACCACAAATCCATTAGTCATTATCACAGTCAAGAGCTCAGCATCAGTTCAGCTGCTTTAAATAACACGTTTTTTTCACACAGTTTTCATTGGCTCACTGAGCTAGAGCTGAATGGAAGTATATCGTATTTTAGCTTTGATTCATATTTTTGGAGATCCATTGTTGATGTCAAAATGGTATTCATAATACCATTGTTGCCTGTATTAGCCTATAATAATACCCCTTTTTGTAACACTTTATTTTGACCATTCAACACTTTCCACTTTAGACATTCTACTAACTATAAGTAACTTTGCAACTACATGTCAACTAACTGTCATTAGAGTATTAGTACTGTCTGCTTAATATTCGCTAACACTATATTCTGTTGGTCCCCCAACAGACATTCTACTGACTAAAAGTAACGTGGCAACTACAAGTCAACTTATTCTCCTAACCCGAACCCGAACCCTAAGACCTAACCATAACCTACCAGTCCACTGACAGTCTACTACAGTCTAATGAGAGTTAGTTGACATGTAGTTGAAAAGTTACTTATAGTTAGTAGAATGTTTAGTAGATTATAGTAGAATGTTTAAAGTGGACTATCGAAATAAAGTGTAACCCCATTTTTTTGTATCAATTTATGGTTTTTGGACATGTACCATGGCAATATTATGTTTTTAGATGCATGATTATAATAACATTGTTGTTTGACATACACAATGATAATACTTTTTTTTAGCATGTAGCATAATAATGCCATTCTATTTTTTGAACTACCTTGGAGTACCATGGTATGTGAAAATACCATAATATATATGAAAATGGCAGTCATATTCAATAATGTAAACATCTTATCACTGTACCATTGTACTCCCACAGTACTTTTTCGTAAGGATTAGGCTACATATTTTGACTTCTAAATGAGTACAACCAAGAGGATGGTAGTTGATTTACGTGCACTCATAATAAAAAATATCAACTGAGGTAGTTTTTGCACAAAAGATGCACAATGCTTGGTGAATTCTCTCCAGATGCTTCTAATCTATGGGAAAAAACCCTGATAATCTGCAAAGATAACTCAGTACTTAAAGAATGATCAAGACTGTGCTAGTTTTTGCTGTTCAAGTGCTTTAAGTTGAGCTTCGGTTCCACTCTTCTCTGTAATCCTCTTGAGCAGGAGTGAATTTAGGGCAAGTGCGATTAGTGACGGCCCCACGCTCTTATCATATTCTCTAAACAGACCAGTATGGAGAAAAAATAAGACAAAACAGAAATATAAAAAGCAAGGATTATCAACCAGGGGGACATTCACCACACAAGGTGCTAAAACAGGTTTCAGGGGGTAGAGATTTCGGTTTGCATTATTAAATTAATAAATAACTTAAAATAAAAAATACGTTTCAGGAAAGCTACTCGCCAAGTTTGTTTTTGTTTTATTGTAAAACCGAATCATTGTTATATGGCATTTTAAAAATATTAATGATAATCAAATTAAATATGCACTATAATGTGTTTTCAAAGGAACCGGTTTCTGGTTTGGTTTTGATGAAGGGGTCCTATCTGATTTGATTGTGGGAGTACGTTTGACAAAAAGGTCTGGAAACACTGAATGTACCCAACTTTTTCCTCAAAAAAACTTCAAAATACTGTGTTTGTCTTGTTGTCTGTCTGCCGACTGCTGTCCTCAGTCCTGCTCTAGTCCCGTTTCTCCCCATGTCTAAAGTCTTGTAATCTCAGTTCTCTGGAGGAGCTGCTAACTGTCTCTGTTGAAGACTCTTTCAAAGAGCTTCACTCAAAGCCAAAGCGCTGAGCTTTTGAAGACTCCAGCACTAAGCCAAAGAAAGCATATAGAGTCGAACTGAGCTTTAGCATAGATTAGTGTTTAGTGGCTACTGTTGGTGGAAAGTGAAAATACTTTTATGCTGGTGCTGAAAATCCTTTTAATTTTGATAATCAATATCAGTTATTACATGCCCAGTGTGTTACAAATTAATTTAGTATCCAAAATATTATTCTTGTCCTTACTTTTGTGATTAATTTTTTTTTAAACTTAGCAAAATAATCATACCAAACCAAATTGTGAGCATCACATGTCAAGATATATTGTGTAATTTGGCTACGAATCATAATCCAATCAAATGAATAAAACATTTATATTGTCTGGCACTAGCTGCACCGAATATAGCAAAAATAATGATCCCAAACACTCTGTCCATCTGCTATTGGCTTCACAAACAGGCTAGTCCTGTCCAGTGACAAACAAACAGAGCAATGCTGAATGTGTCACTGAGTCACAGTCCTTACACCCTTCAGGAAGTCAATATACAAAAGGCTTATTTACAGTGTTTTATAGTTTCTGCCCATTAAGCATGGATAAATAATGTAAATAAAATCATACATATTATAATCACTGTTGTACTTTATTATAGCATACTACTGTCTTTGCAATTAGTGTGCTAGATGCTACTTTAAATTAAAGGATAATTCCGGTATTTAACACCTTGAGTCTATATTGTAGTTTGTTTTGGATGAACAAGAGTGGTGGACAAATTTTTTTTGACAATGGTTCCTCTCTCGAGTTTTTGACTATAATAGAATTGGCCATGGACCCATTTAACATTGGAGTCAATGGGCATGTCCGAAAATGTCATTAAAACAGCCAATAATGTTCGTTTACAAAACTGTTAAACTCACCGAGTGGTTAGTGGTGTTCGTTGATGATTATAAACAATATATCGTCGCAATATATGATTCCAATCCATTTATTTTGCTATAGTGGAACTATTTTTCAGACACTTCACAACCGTGTAACTTCCGCTCAATATTTGAATCTGAAGCGTTAGCACACTCCCGACCACTTGATGGCGATAACTGATGTTTATGTCTCGCGGGACACTCACGGTCACAGTCGAGTTCAACTTCATATTGCACTGGTCAGTGGTCACGTCTTTAAATATTTTCAAGGTTTTGTTTGTTTATTTCGCTTACTCTCCCGGAGCACAGTTGCTCTGCTCGCTAGCCTTATGAGAAACGGAAGCGAGCAAAAAGACTACATCGACCAAATGTAAACAGCCCCCTTTCCGTTTCCGGTAGCGCATTTATATTAACAAGCACTCAGTCCTTCAACAGAATTCAATGGGATTTTACAAAATGACGAATAAAACACGACAGAAACTGTATTTCGCAACACTTTTTGTTTCTGGAACATCAACTAACATCACTAATCACTCGGTGAGTTGCACAGTTTTGAAAACTAATGTTAAAGGTTGTTTTAATGACATTTTCGGACATGCCCATTGACTCCAATGTTAAATGGGTCCATGGCCAATTCTTTTAAAGTCAAAAACTCGAGAGAGGAACCATTGTCAAAAAAATGTTGTCCACCACTCTTGTTCATCCAAAACAAACTACAATATAGACTCAAGGTGTTAAATACCGGAATTATCCTTTAAATAAAGCTAATTGACAACAAGACTACATAAAAATACATGATTAATGAAATGTGACAAATAACTAGTCCAATGGAAGCATTTGAAGAATGGAAGGATCACTAGAAGACAATGCAACCTTTTAGGCCCAGGACATGCATGCCTGCTTTTCTCTGCGACTGTCACGCACACACGCTCTGTTGTGAACAGGATGTTGATCAGTGACTGACCTCTACCATCAATCACCAAACACACAATGCAATCCTGTGTAACATTGCGAGCAGTTAGCTAATGTCAAACACACACACACACACACACACACACACACACACACACACACACACACACACACACACACACACACACACACACACACACACACACACACACACACACACACACACACAGTTAAGTTTGTTTTGCTATACTTGTGAGGACATTAGGCGTAATATTCTATCCCTAAACCTACCCATCACATGTCATTATACAAATTTGTGTCCTCATAAATCACATAAATAAGAGCACACACACACACACACACACACACGTTGATTTTCCATGTTTTATGGGGACATTCCATAGACGTAATGGTTTTATTCGGTACAAACTGTAGCCATATTCTATCCCCCTGCACTAACCCTAGCCATAAAACAACCCATCACAGAAAACATTCTACTATTTTAGATAAAAAAAAAGAAGATAATTCTGTATGATTTATAAGCTTTTTACCTCATGGGGACCAAAACTTTAAAAAAAAAAAAGGTCCAAATTTACTGGTATTACTATTTGTATTACTCTACATAGGCAAATTATCTCTATTAAGTCAAATGTATCTGTTTGCTCCATAAATCTGTGAGTATGTGTGTGTTTATCTGATATCAGCAGATCAACTTAAAGATCAACCAAATTTAACAATGGTTTGACCTACAAATGATATGTGTGCACAAATGTTACGTCAGTTATTTAATGTAATTATACTAAACCTTTTTAAATTATGTAAAAACATCAAACACTATTACACCTGCATTTTAATTGTTTTTGAACTATCCAAAACCATGATTTTGCTATTCTTTTGGAATGAAAAATGGTTCATATAGACCCTAAATTATCTTTTTTTAAATAATAATCATAAAAAAAAGAAGGAAGGAATTAGTTTAGGGTTAGTCTACATGCTAATTAAAATTAACATAACAATAGAATACAACACAATGTGACCTTCTATTGTCAAACTGCGCAGCAGACACAGCAGCAGCAATACTGTATGTGCAGCTGGTGAACGTCTATCCGCCAGCTGTGTTCTGTTGTTCTGAGAGCGCGTGTGTATGTGGGTGGGTTGAAAGAGCAGGTTTGACAGAGATATAACCATTCTGTAGTGAGTGATGAGAACTAGAGAAAGGAAGGATGAAAGATGACAAGATAATTATTGTATGAACAGCACACACTGAAATGCTATGTCCTCCGTAGGTTACAGATCAGTGGTTTGCTGATTGTTCAAAATATTAACTTTAATTGAAACAAAACAGAGATTTTAAACAATGGAAAAAGTCTGGGAGTGTATAGTATTCAGGGATTTTCCTGATGATATAAAATTGCACAGCATTACAATTTTTTTAAAGAATTTTTTTATTTGGCAATTCCATTTCTAAATAACGTGTCATTAGATTAGTTTTATGATCAATGCTCCGACTTTTGAGTATGAGAGTGTTAAGACAGAGATGTGAAGTAGAGTTGTTTGAGTTGTTCAAACTTTTTTTTCCTCACTGTTTCAAATTTTCTATTGTATATAGTGTTATTTTGGTTCATATAAAGGAACACACACACACACACACACACACACACACACACACACACACACGCACGCACACGCACACACACACACACACACACACACACACACACACACACACACACACACACACACACACACACACACACACACACACACACACACACACACACACACACACACAGACAAAACTACTATGTAATATTGTCCTACTGAATGCTCAAGGTTATTGTTCTCCTTTGCAGCTGTTCAAGTTTTTCTTCTGACTCTCAGGTGACTAGTGTTTGCCGTTTACTTCCTCTCTTTCTCTATTTGTTTATGTGGGGCCTGAGAAATTCACTCTAAACACTCTAAACAGCCTGACTGCAGTCGATTCAAGTTAACCCTGAATTTTTACAGTCTCCCCTCCGGGCCACCTGTCGTTACAGATTATGTCAAATAGACCCTTGTGTGTGGTCAAGTCAGACCTCATTTGGAGGTCTTTCTCTTGAGTGTTTTGCCTAGCTCAGTTAGCTTAACTTAGCATTAGCAATGCCAAGATCATGCTAAAATAGCGTGACAAATTGTATCCAGTGTAAGTCGCTTTGAATAAAATAATCAAAGAGGGAGAAAACAGTCTTGTAAAGAGGACATAGAGTGAAACTACCATTCAAAAGTTTGTTTAATTTTTGAGTGCTTTTTTTATTTATAAATAAAAACTTTTGACAACACTTTAGTTTAGGGTCCAATTCTCACTATTATCTTGCCTCTTAGCATGCATATTACTAGGATATTAGCTGTTTATTAGTACTAATAAAGCACATATTAATACCTTATTCTGTATCATATTCTACATCCCTTAATCACACCCAATACCTAAACTTAACAACTACCTTACTAACTATTAATAAGCAGTAATTAGGAGTTTATTGAAGCAAAATTCGTAGGTAATAGTTAGTTAATAGTGAGAATTAGACCCTAAACTTAATTGTGATTAAAGTTTTATTCAGTAGTGATGCATTAAACTGGTTTTACTGTATTTTAAATCAAATAAAAAGCTGTGGTGAGCATACTAGTCTTCTTTCAAAAACATGAAAAAAAAATCAATCCCAAACTTTTAAATGAAATTGTAAAGAAAATATGAATAAAGAGTAGATGAAATGCTACTTTGTAAGTCACATTTCAGTGTTTCTCGGTTATAACAACATTCAAAACCTTCTGTGGTTGCTGTGAACTTCACAATTGATGTACATTCTATAGTTGTTGACAGGTGAGAAGTAACAATAATGTGATCTGACATGAAGTGAGAGAGACCGATAGTAAGATAAAGCGAGTGTATATATACACAGCCCACTACCAGACTGTTGTCATATAACCTGTCCACAACAATCACACTCAAAGTCTCTATAGTAGAGAAGCAAGTTCACAGATACACACATTTAGTCACATAAACCTAACACTCTATGATGTGCTATGAAAAAATCTCTTGACGTACTGTTAAACCTGAGCTGTAGGAATAATCTGCCTTTTAACCCCAGGAAAATAATGATATGTGTTTGTTAGTTACTTGAGTGAAGGAATACAAAGTATTTCCTGTGACCCATAGTGTCAGTTGCATCATTGTTGTCTGAGGAAATCCATGATCAATGATGTAACCAAATACAAGGCCTTTTGTAATGATGCTTGAGAGATGATATCTTATAGCTATAGCTCAAATTCAAAGCAAACTGTTTTTAAATGCTCCATTACCTGAGATAACTTGACATCCTTTTCTCAGTTAGAGATAGAGGAAGTGTTTCTTATGTTTGATTGATGTGCATCTGTTCTATTTCAAACCATCCATCCATGTTAAATATCTGGTTCCATTTCAGATTTAGACTAGTGTGTGGTGCAATATTGCTTTCTTCACCGTCTCAATATTTTAAAGGATGAGCTAATTGTAACGCATTGGCTGTGTACAAAGCGCACAACGAATGAGTATCAGACAAAAACAGACTTCATTAAATCCACAATATAGAAACTTAGAAGATTGAAGAAGATTTAGCAAACTCAATCACTTACCGTAAACGAGACAAAACAAAACAGGAAGTGTATATGCACAGGTTAAAAGAGGGAACTAAACAGGAACAGCTGAACCGAATGATAACTAATGTGTAGTCAGAGAAACTAACAACAACTCATGCAGACACGACAGAAACTAAACTAAACAGAACATGAGATCAGAATTATATAGCGAGCCATTTACCCACGGTGACATCATTTAGAGCCGAACCTGGTGTGCTGTCCCCACCTTTGCAATAAGTCACACCAATTTTTATGGTGTACGAAAAAAATGCATAAGACAACATTTATTGCATTCATTTAGCAAGATTTATCCATCCCTTTTCTCTCAATGCATCTCTTTTCTTCTCCCTGACTCTGAATTGGCTTTATCAATTCATCCAGTCAGCTGCATCTACAGTCTCCACAGTAACCATGAAGCGATCACGAGGAATAAATCATAAATAATGGCTTCAGCGTTTTATTCTCTCTGTTACTCCTGACACAGCAGATCAGCTTCAGAAAATTCCCATTGGGGAGGAATCGTCATTTTGGATGAGTCAAGGTTGAAGGGCTACTGGAAAATTACATCAGGTGAATGAGTGTGTACTTACTGGTAGTAATATGTGTTTGTATGAGCAATGCAGGGGGTTTCCTGTTAGTTTCATTCATATGCGTATGTGGAATTTTTGAATAATCATTTACATTGATTAGAAAGCCTACATTGATTATTTTTATTCATTGTACCTTGGTAAATAAGTAGAGGAAAACGACTTCTTCACAAACCAATTTGAAGTATAGCCTACAGTACTTGTAGATATGTTTTTTGGAGTTTTGAAAAGAATTCGGTAGAGGCACTTTTTCCTGCCTCGGTTGTGGTATTTAGATGTGTAAGATTAACACTGCAAGCTATATTTTAGACATTTTTATTTTTGTGCATAAAAAAGAGAGCTTTAAACACCACAGACTGCAGAGCTAATTTGTTTAGCTTCTCTAACTTCCCTTGCAGTGTGTTTCTCTCTATGATTGACAGATTCAGTTTTAGAGTACATTATTCAGCAGTAGTGAACCCCCCCTCCTCCTAAAATGGCAATTCCCAAAATCCCTCAGCAGCCAGACCCAATCAGAGAGCATTTATGCAGCCCACTCAACACACTGTGTGGCAGTGCAGCATGGCAGGGAAAGGGAATGATGGAAATCAATAAGATTTTAGAAGTTTGGGCATGAGAAGGCAAGAAAAGAGTTTTTTTTTTTTTTAAACAGAGCGTTATAAGGAGAGACACCAAACTCACTCCTGCACACTTCTCCCCCTTTTTACCCCTTCGCTCTCGTTCGTCATTCATGATTAATGTGCTGAGACTGAATGAATGATTAATGACTGGAGGTTGGCTTTGGCTGCTGTATCAGCCTATGACAGTGCAGCAGTGGAGCCTTAGTGACAAGATCCATTGCTCTGTATTTTACCATTTCAACTTCCCTGTGGACTGCAAGAGAATTTTGAACATTTGTTCTTGCATCGATTCCTGCTGAGCATTTCTAAATATGTCTTACCTGTCTGTCTCAGTCATTCTCTCTCGCACACATACTCCCTCACAGATGAGTGGTCAGACATACAGTTGATTGGCATTTGGTTTGGGGACTAGGGGGCAGATGGTCTATAGCTCTAGGAACCAACACCACATCGGTATGCGCAGCAGGGGGGAAACATTTCTGGAAGGACCTGGAGGGAGAGGATAGAGTGTGACACAATGACATTTAGCAGGACCTTGCCTGAAGCAAGTGTCTTTGTCTGTTTCCATCTACTGCCTCCATCATTCGCTTTCCACTTCTCTGTGTTATTCATTGGGAATGACAGCTAGAAATGATGGAAGAGGGTGGAGTTTGTTTTTGGCAGGTTGTGAGACACAGATTGAGAGAGAGTTGGATGGAAAAAGAGACAATGAGAATAATATTAAAATTATTATTTAATAAAAGCATTTTTTTTACTGCTGCTGCTGCAACTATTATTATTATTATTGATAGCAATAATAATAAAACAATAATGATAATAATAATTACTGCTGTTATTTTCATTATCTCAATAAACATATTCTTAATTCATTTGATTTGCAGTCACATGTAGCCTACGTATATTTCAACTTCATAATTAAAAATTGATTTTATTGCCATAAACCATTTTAAACACAGATATTTTTTGGTGCCACCACTTGGAATTGTCTTGAATTGGTTTGTTTTATTCCATTTAGATATACTGATCTTGTTCTATACACATTTTTTTAGCAATAAGTTGACTAAAGTTATGGTCACTGGCAACTTTGCTGCATGGGGTTATGCATACACAGCAACTAGGTGAACATGTTTCAGATCATTGCTACTATATTGTGTATTTTAGCACATTATAGTGTATTACACTTTATTTGAAGGTGTCATTGTTACAGTGTAATTATATATTTAAGTACTGAGTAATATAGTAATACTTACTATAGGGTTAGGGTAGGATTAGGATTTGGTTGAGGGTTAGTTGCATGTAATCATGCATAATTTAGTGTTATTACTATGGTAAGTACAAGTAACAAATGTAACAAGGACACTGTCAAATAAAGTGTTACTGTAAGTGTATTTACAGTTTTTCTCAATCAGTTTGACACATTTCTCCAAATGAATGAAGCTGTTCTCAAAACAATTAACACTGCAAAATAAACACACTCTTATTTTGACTAAACAGTTTAATTGTGCTACATAATGAAGCACAGCATTTTATTCTAGTAATGCATTTAGCAAAATTAGATACTGCCATCAAAACTACAAGTGTGTTCTCTGTAAATTTGACAAATTTTTCAACTGTAGATACATAAAGACTTGATTTAAAATACATGTTTATCATTCTTCGTTAAAGTGTTATATAACAATGAGTTTCCTACAAAAAAAATATAAAATAAATAAATAAATGTTCTACATTCCCTAAATCAATGAACTTTATTGATCATGTCTCTCAAATACACCTGCCCAGAGAATTTTATCTACATCACAACATATATTCCAACGATCCATGCATTCTGGGAGGGGGTGGGGGGGGGGGGGGGGGGGGAGTGGGGGGGGGGGGGGGGGGGGGGGGTGGGGGGGAACGGCGTGAATGTTGAATCCATCCTTGACAAGCTTCTGACTCAACATCTCCACAGGCCTCTTCCATTGCTTGAAGAAGACTTACTTGGTTGTAAGGGCTGCGATTACTCCAAGAGGAGAAGAACTCCTCAATTGGATTCAGGAAAGGAGAATATGGTGGAAGGATTCAAACTTTCCTTCAAACTTTTGCACCAGTGCTTAATGGTGAAATTGGACATTGTCCTATACAACTACAAAATTTCAGCACCAGTTGTGACAAATTGTGGCACACATGGTGATGCTGCCTCCTCATTGTCCACGATGGCACGATGGCCAATCACATTCCTTTCTCGTTTACTTTTTTTTTTGTTGAGGTACATATAATTAGTTGCACTGCTATCCAACTCCAAAAATCCTCTAGAGTAAAAAAAAAAACACAGAGGGTACAAGGGTACATGGATATTTGGGATGTGCATCTCCATAACTGAGGCCGATGCGATACGCATCTCGATGCATAGCCAACGATACGATATATTAAAGATACATTTAAGCAGCTACCGATGCGATGCAATATGATTCACTACTATTATGATGCGGTACGATTCGCTTTCGATCCGATTCAACGTGATGCGATTCAATGTAATACGATGCAATGGAGAAAAATATGATGCTATTCAATTCAATATGGTATAGATAGTTAACTTTTATTTATTTTGTTCAGACATAGGCCTACAGCAAATCATAAAGTAGCTTAAGTGCCATCTGACTTTTAATGCATGGCTCTTTCACAAACAAAAGTTGTTTACAAAACCAAGATTAAATAAAAACAGACATTCTTTTCCTGTCCTGTCTCCAGTTACACTTTTAACAGCTCACACATTTAACAGTGAAGCACTCAGATGCACTCACACTGTGTTGGCGCTTCGAGTGTGTTGTTAAATTAGTCGTACTGCCTGTAATTTTTTAGCGTAGGTATTAAAATATAAAATATGGTTCTCAGGACACGCCTCGGTCTCTGTAGTGTTGTGATATGTCATATTCACGTAGCAGCTGCAGCAGTGGTGATGAGAGAACGCGTTTGAGCAACAGTTCAGAAAGGAGAAATCAATCTAACAGCTACATAATAAAATGATTGATCACTTTCTAATAATAAAAGTATAGTGCATCTATTAACAATTATATAAGAAAAAATGTTTTTTTACCGATGCAGATATGTTAGAAACGATGCATACAAATGCCAACTTGTAACTGATGCACACTTATTTAAATCGATGCTCTTCTTGCTCTTTCTCCTCTTGAAACATTCTTAACTATTATTTATCCTTCTCCTCTTGCAACATCCTCAAGTCTTCTTGCTCCTTCACCTTCTGCTACATCCTCAAGTCTTCTTGCTTCTTCTCCTTCTGCTACATCCTCAACTCTTCTTGCTCCTTCACCTTCTGCTACATCCTCAACTCTTCTTGCTCCTTCACCTTCTGCTACATCCTCAACTCTTCTTGCTCCTTCACCTTCTGCTACATCCTCAACTATTCTTGCTCCTTCACCTTCTGCTACATCCTCAACTCTTCTTGCTCCTTCACCTTCTGCTACATCCTCAACTCTTCTTGCTTCTTCTCCTTCTGCTACATCTTCAACTCTTCTTGCTCCTTCACCTTCTGCTACATCCTCAACTCTTCTTGCTCCTTCACCTTATGCTACATCCTCAACTCTTCTTGCTCCTTCTCTTAATACATTATCAACTCTTCTTGCTCCTTCTCCTTCTGCTACATCCTCAACTCTTCTTGCTCCCCCTTCTGCTACATCTTCAACTCTTCTTGCTCCTTCACCTTCTGCTACATCCTCAACTCTTCTTGCTCCTTCACCTTCTGCTACATCCTCAACTCTTCTTGCTCCTTCACCTTATGCTACATCCTCAACTCTTCTTGCTCCTTCTCTTAATACATTATCAACTCTTCTTGCTCCTTCTCCTTCTGCTACATCCTCAACTCTTCTTGCTCCCCCTTCTGCTACATCTTCAACTCTTCTTGCCCCCCCTTCTGCTACATCCTCAACTCTTCTTGCTCCTTCTCCTTCTGCTACATCCTCAACTCTTCTTGCTCCTTCTCTTAATACATCACCAACTTTTCTTGCTCCTTCTCCTTCTGCTACATCCTCAACTCTTCTTGCTCCCCCTTCTGCTACATCCTCAACTCTTCTTGCTCCCCCTTCTGCTATATCCTCAACTTTTCTTGCTCCTTCTCTTAATACATCATCAACTCTTCTTGCTCCTTCTCGTCTTCTTCCGTCCTCAACTCTTCTCTCTCCTTCCCTTGCTACATCCTCAACTCTTCTCGCTCCTTCTCCTCTTCTTACACTATATCCTCCTCTCCTCTCCCCTCCTCTCTTTCTACCTCTTCCACCTCTCCCTGTCATTACGCCCCGTTACGTTCCCATTCTTCCTTTTCCCCTTTTCATTCTTGCTTTTGTTCTTGTTCTTATTATTTGCTTTTATTTTTACCTTTTATAATTGTTGTAATTGAGAAAAATATGTAAACAATTAGGACTTTGCATTTCCTGTGTTGTTTTTATTATTAGCAGTTATCAATTTGGGGCTAATTGAGAAACTTCCAAATGCAACTGATAATTTAAAATATGAAAGTTTGTGTTTGGAAAAATGGTACGTACATACATTTTGTTATTTGTGTAAAACCAATTCATAAAGTTGGTGTTCTCTTTTCCTAATACATTAAAGTTTTGATTGGCTGTAAGAACTATTGTGAAAACATTTGAGAATTTTGTGCAGTCTTTTGAGAAAATTATGGATGTGATTATGTACTCATTGTGTTTTGAAGTAAACTGTAGAAAAAAATTTATATATCTTTGTTTTGTTTGCATTTCAACAGGTTCGCGTGAGCAATTTATCCTTGAAAAATACAGCAGTATTCCTCTGAATCCATTTTGTGAATTCATTTGACAACAATCATATAGACCTGTCAAACTGTGTGTATGTTAGTCTGAACTCTAAAACTGACTTTGAAGTTGAACAGCAGGTTTGGCGGCTGATTCCAAAGAAACATGCTGAGGCATTCTTCCTACGTTATCGCATAACACAAGACCTTTTGCATTTGTGTCTGCAGAGGTTCTTGCAAATATAAGGTTTTACAGTTACATTTCATACAAAAATTGTTGCTTGTTATAGTCAGTCTCATATGTGCATATAAGTTGTTAGGTAAAGTGGTGCAGTTAAACAAAGCACATGCTGTTGTGCTATAGAGTATTAGTGAGGTATTATATCAGGACACATTTGGCTTGACAGCTGTCAGATATTAGCTTTAGAAGGAGGTGATTATCTTGCTGTACTAAAGGCTGTTCATCACCTCTTAAGAAGATACATGTGTGTGCCTGTTTGATATGATGGGGAAAAGGATATCCTGTTAGAAGCCTAATGTTTAGAGAATTTCAAGAGAAATGCCGTAATCAACTAACTAGTAATGCTAAAGCAAACACTCAGAAAACCTGAACAACTATATCACAGCATGTATAACAGCAGCATCTTCGGGCACATGACCAAAACATTCTTGTTGTTTGCTTATTGATCCTATTGTTTGGCCAGTGAAAAATAAATTACAACAATGTCTCAATGATGGCCTATATATGGGTAATATTCCATTCATTCAAATTAAAAAAATGTATCACAACAACGTTTGGTCTTGGTTTGAATAGGTTAATACATAGGAATTGTTTTTAGTGTGGGATAGAATTTTGTCCAAACATTTCAGGCTAGAACTACTAAAACAGAAGAAATGGAGGATGATTGACTGAAATGAGAGTGGTAGAAGAGCGATTACAAGTGATTAATCCAATCACATGGGCTCAGATCTAGAGCCAATGGCTGCAGTCAGTACAAACAAGCACAAATATAAAGGCAAACACATAGCAGGTTGCCGATCACAGACAGCCTTTCTGTTTCACATCAAATCTGTGTTTAATGTCGTCTCGTGAGTTCGGACATTAAACAGATGGGACGCAGGATAATAACAGTCTGAACTGCTCAAGAAATGAGCGTTCATTTAATACATAACATTTCTGTTGGTTTCATGGCAAGAACATACTCGTACAGATCAGACTTTTGTTTCTTAGTGCCACTTACTGTGATCCGTCCATCTGACACTCATATCACACTACAAGATGAGTGTGATCTGTCCTCTTTCCTCGACTTTTCTCTGCTGTCCTCTTTCTTTCGCTGTGTCTATATATATTTTTCTAATCTTTTAAATACACACTTGGTTATGATTAGGGTAATGGAGCAAATGAGTGCTTCACATTTTAAATAAAGAGGAACAGATTAAATGCAGTGCAGTGCATATGCTGTATTAAATTTGCCCAGGGCATGAGATATAGCACATCTTAAACAGAATTAAAATTTCAGAGCCTCAACCCACATGCTAATATACATATCTGAACAGAATAACTCATCCTCGCTGATGCTAAACAGACATTCATATAGTATGTGTGTGTATATGGTTTGGCTGTTCTTGAAAATAAAGAAAATATCCTCACAGACTTTTCTTGACTTTTCTTCAAGTGTCTTCACTATTTGAGGTGAAATCATATTTAGCTTTATATTTGATCATACACTCTAAAAAATGCTGGGTTGTTTCAACCCAATTTTGGGTAAAATATGGACAAACCCAAACGTTGGGTTAAAATTTTTATTTAAAAATTCAACCCAACTGCTGGGTTTGTCCATATTTTACCCAAAATTGGGTTTAAACAACCCAGTATTTTTTAGAGTGTATCAATAGGTTTGTGAATGGGCCAGTGTATATGATGTGGCAAATATCATATAGAATGAATCTGTGTGTGCATGAATGCAAGGAAGAAAGTGTCTATTTTTATTTTTAATATGTGTGACTTAATTTACTGGAACTTGCTGTGATAATTCTTTTGATATTTAATCCACACTTCTCTTTTTTCCCCCCAGCAGACTTTTCTAAGTTTGGTTCCCTTGAATTAAGGAGAACATATAACTTCAGCACCTTCCTGCTGGACCGTGCGTCTGGGATGCTCTACGTTGGTGCGCGTGATGCAATCATTGCCGTGGATACTGCTAACCTATCAAAGAGGAAGTTGGTGAGCTCTCTTTTCTCTTGCAGTGAATGTCACAGCTTGACAATAATGCAAAAGGAAACATAAAGGAAACACTTTTTGTCAAGGAAACCAAAGTGATGCCAACTTCCAGGTCGACCTATACAAAGTACATAAACTCTGTAGAACTCTGTTAATTTACATTTAAATACATTTTCCATATACACGGTTAATTTACATATACTAATCTTAACATATGTCCGGAGGGGATATTTTCACAATATATTGACTCACTAAACTTTGTGCATGTGTCATGCTTAACATCTTTCCAATCCTCCTTAAGTACTCCTTAAGAAGTAGATTCATTGGGAGACCTGTATGACTTGATCACAATTCATGTTTATAATTTCCTAAAGGTTTTCAATGGCTTTAAGGTCAGGGAACTGAGGAGGCTACTAAAAGACTTTAAAATGCTGAGCATGAACACTTTCATTGTGCGCAACTTTATTGCATGTGCGGTGTGTTTGGGATCGTTATTATGGTGGTAAATACACATTTGCTCTCCTCCATTCTTCGCTACATTGTGTTCAGCAGGATTCCCAAGTATTGGTCCATTTTCAAAGTGCCTGCAAATTTGTAGATCCTTCCAGCACCTTCTGCAGACATGCACCCTCAATACCATTATGTTTCCTCTGCTGTGCCTAATAGAGCCACGCATGCATTTGGTATCAAAACATTCCAGTCGTCTCCTACTACAAACATACCTGACACCATCCAATGATAGGTTGTTACATTTTGACTTGTCGGACTGCAGAATGCGGCTCCAATCTTCCATACTCTAGTCCTTATGTTACTTGGCAAATGCAAGGTGATTATAATATACACTCTTAAAAATGCTGGGTTGTTTCAACCCATGTTTGGGTCAAATATGGACAACCCCAACCATGGGGTTGTCAAATGTCCATATTTGACCCAAACATGGGTTGAAACAACCCAGCATTTTTTAGACTGTATATGTGTGTGTGTGTGTGTGTGTGTGTGTGTGTACTATATATTCGTATCCATATATATATATATATATATGGATACGAATATATAGTACACACACACACACACACACACACACACACACACACACACACACACACACACACACACACACACACACACACACACATGATATAATATTAACACCTTGCATTTGCTAAAGATCATAAGGACTGTATGGAAAGTATGGAAGATTGGAGTCACATTCTGCAATATATATTTACTATTGATAGCGAATGATAGCGAATGTATAACATGTAACGTAATGTTTACAAATTTAACCTTATTGTCAAGCGTTACCATTTATGCAAATTGTAGAGGATGAGAGAGATGGCTGTGTTTGTTTAATTCTAATAAAAATAAATGTAATTGAAGTGGAATAATAAGTTTAATCATTACCTAAAATGTTTTGTGCCAAATAGCAATATCCAACTGGCCACCAACATACTCGCATATAATCATCATAACAGACAGCCCAACAGGATTCAATACGCCGCTTTTCATCAAGCTAAATTAGATGATCTCATCCCTGGTCGCTAGTGCAGCTCTCTAACCAAATTAGCCCTCCGCGACGGCACTCCCATTTCCCCCAGCAGTCACCTCTCTCTGTCTCCTGTCATCAGAGTCAAAATTCATCACACACTGTAATGCAGCTTCACGTCCGTTTACCCTCGAGCACACAGAATGTGTTTGAGCCCAGGACATGCTTGCACCATACCTCCATCTGCACTGTTCACTGTCTGGAAGCTAAATTACTCACTTAAGTGTCATGTAATATTAGATAGGCCTAAAAGATTAAGGAGAGCTACTGTGGTGAGATCATAGCACTGAAATCATGATAACTCTTTTCCTGTGCTAAAAAGCAACGATCTTGTCCCTAGGCAAAGATGTTTTAGATTTGTGTGTGGTTTGAATTTCTCTTTAAAATATTTTTTCAGCTTATTGAGAACAAACATAAATAGATGTTAAACTCATTTCCATGTAAAGGGCAATGTACAGGCAGCCAGTCAGTAAAATAAAAACTAAATAATTCACTGAATCACCCCAGACAAGGTGGTCAGGTCCTGTATCATAAAGGGGTGTAATTTGCCAAATAAATAAATAATTAAATGAACATGAAATATTGATTTGGTCTAAAAATTATTTGATTATGTGAGTAGAAAGACCACAGAATGCTGTGAGAGATGTAAAAATAGCATCGTAGAAACTCAATATACAAAATTCTTACATGGCTCTGGAATACAGCATTCTGCTGTCATTTATTAATGTATAATGATGATATTTCTCATAATAACCTGTGTATTTGACTGTTGTCTCTGATAGTGTCTCCACGGTGCTATAGTTACATTGATCTCACATCACTTCATTATCTCTTTAATC